>NW_027522702.1:0-296740 GCF_052094955.1 Ictidomys tridecemlineatus
TGCAATATATGTAACCCTAAAATGTCATGCGACAGTGAATTTAATTCTGTATCAATAAATCTATAGATTGCTTTGGAATGAAAGTGACCACCTGTGAACATCATTGAATGAGATATCTGTAACAGCTAGCTATTTAAGCAAGGTAGCATCAGTCCTGCTCAGGAGTTTCCATGGTGTTAATACAACTAATACAACTAATAGGTATAACAGCAAAGCTGGAACCCAGGTTATCTGATTTTTAAATTTTTTTGTCAGAGTTTTTAAATTTTACTATTTTTGTCTTTTTTAATTTTTTATTTATATATGACAGCAGAATGAACTACAATTCTTATTACATATATAGAGCATAATTTTTCATATCTCTGGTTATATACAAAGTATATTCACATCAATTCGTTTCCTCAAACCTGTACTTCAGATAATGATGATCATCACATTCCACCATCATTTATAACCCCAAGCCCCCACTTCCCCTCCAACCCCTCTGTCTTATCTAGAGTTTGTCTATTCCTCCCATGCTCCCTTTCCCAACCCCACTATGAGTCAGCCACCTTATATCAGAAAAAAACATTCATCATTTTTTTTGGGGGGGGGCATTGGCTAACTTCACTTAGCACTATCCTCTCTAACTCTATCCATTTACCTGCAAATGCCATGATTTTATTCTCTTCTATTGCTGAGTAATATTCCATTGTGTAGATATGCCACTTTTTTTATCCATTCATTCACTGAAGGGCATCTAGGTTGGTTCCACAGTTTAGCTATTGTGAATTATGCTATGTCAGAAGTTATTTTAATGATAAATCTTCCAGCACCTGATAGAAGGTTGCCTTATTCAGGAAATGCAACTTTTCTGAACAGGTTTCATTTTTAGATGATATAATCTCAAGTCAAATAAATGTTAAATTCTGCTTTCTTCAATTTCAGAAAAAAAGAAATGCAAGAAATGGCAGAGGTGGGTGGCAAGAATGACCTGTGAAGGGCGTGGGGTAGGAAGAGGAGTGGAAATAAAGCCAGAGACTTTCCACTGAACAGAATGGGCGGGGCTTGTAATGGCTAATTTGAATTGTCAACTTGATTGCATTAAGAGATACCCAGGAAGAAGAGGCTTCTGGGTGCATCAGTGAGGGTGTGTCTAGGAATGATTGGCATGTGGGATAGCCAACTGGAATGAAGACCCTCCCTAAGTATGGGCAGCACCATCCAACCCATGGGAGGTTTGAATGGAATAAAAACTGAAAGAATAAGGAAGCAGCACCAGATGCAGGCTGCATTCTTCTTGAAGGGATTCTTGATTGCTGCTGCAATCCCCTGAGGATATCAGACTCTCACTTCTTCACTCTTCCAAAGTGGACTCTGCCAGTGATTCTCCAGAAGCCTTTGGTCTTGGGCTAGGGTAGCACCATTGATCCCTCTTGTTCTGGGGCTTCAGCCTCTTGGACTGAGCAGCTGCTGGTTCCTCCAGCTCTGCAGCCTGCAGATGGCCACTGGGGACTCTCCAGCTTCTGGTCACTTAAGCCAACCTAATAAGTCCCCTTTCTATAATCATACCTCCTGTTGATTTGGTCTCTCTAGAGGACCTTGTCTAACACAGGGCTCCTGGATTAGAAGCAACCTCAATTTCTCCATAGTTTTCCTTTGATAAAAAGGAAAGTGTATTTTTACTCTAGCAGACATTACCTTTTGTGTGGTCTAGCTTTTAGCAATTTGCGATGTCTGTTCTCTCTGTCCCTTCATGACTTTTAAAGCGCCACAAAACCTACTTCAGCTTTCTCCTTGAACACACCGAGATTCATTTCTTCACCTGCCATTCTGGAAAATTCCTTCTTCATTCTTCAAATCATGGCACCACGCAACCCTCACTGGGTTTCTGCTTTTTATAGCCTGTCTTCTCCACCAAGGCCTGAATGTCACTGTTACAATCCCCTTTCTCGCTTGTCACTTTGGCTGGGATGTCACTGATTTCCTGTCTCTGCCTAGCTTTCTCTGGCTCTGCGGGCCAAGTCGCTGTCATGCCTGGCTTCCACATTCAGTGGGATTCGCACTTCATTATTCTCCTCTCTGCCCCCTGGACCCTTAGAAACTCTCTGTTCCCAGCCCCCTGCTTCTGTCCTCTCATGCAGATTTCCTGCTGTCCTTTCTCCCCAAATTGCAAGAATCTGTGGTCCTCTAGGCCCACATTCTCCTCTATTCCACGTCTTTGCCACCGGTGCCAACTCTTGGCGCCACCTGCTATCATTCACTTGGATTTCTAACTGGCTTGTTAAGCAGAAAAACTCATTGACTTAAAATGCAAGCTTCATTTTGTTACTGTAAATGGAGCAGCAGTGTCAAAGGTAAAGGATGGAAAGGTATTGTAAACATTCAGATGGTAAAAGGGGCCCGGGGTCATTAACTCCTTGCTAGGAACACTTGACTGCTGTAGATGCCAGCCCTGAGCCCTACTCTGTCTTTACAAAGTGAGGTAATTGTAGAGTTGAAGTGCTGGTATTGATGTATTGGAATCTGCCTGAGAATTTCAGTATTCTCTCATCAGAGAATGAAAAGAGATTTCATAGGGAATGCCAGTCCCCTGGCTCACTTGCATCCTGCCCAGAGCCCATCCTGAGGTCATTTCAGGGCAGCTGGTCCTGCTCACAGAGATGTGACCTGGAAGGAGGGCAAATCACTTACAAGAAATATTGATCAAGCCTGGTGCAGTGGCACATGCATGTAATCCCAGTGGCTCAGGAGGCTGAGGCAGGAGGATTTCAAGTTCAAAGCCAGCCTTAGTAAATTATTGAGGCCCTAAGCAACTCAGTGAGACCCAGCCTCTAAATAGAATATAAGAAAATATGGGCTGGGGATGTGGCTCAGTGATTAAGCACCCCTGGGTTCAATCCCTGGTATAAAAAAAAAGAAAGAAAGTAAGAAAAATTCACCACTCTGCTCTGCACCCCATTTTCCTGCCTTTACCCCTCTATATTGAATCATTAAATGAAAACCTGTGATGTTCCTGCTGTATGAAAATCACTGGGATGAGTAGATAAACTCAGTTGGCCTGAAGATACTAAAAGTCAGTGCTTAATATATGTTCAGAAAAATATCACCAGTATGAACGTTTATGCATTTTCTGGGTTCAGCACCCCAAATGTTATGCATCTCCAGCGTAGTGAAAGAGCTGGGAAATGAACTCCAGTATAACCCAAAACAGGGGGTGACAAATACCATAGGGAGGTCTAGCTGAAATGTTATGGTGGTCGGACTAGAGAAGGGTTCTGTCTGTCAAAGAGGAGTCCACTATGATGAGGAGCAAAGGAAGAGGAATTCCATGGTGATGACCCTCTCCCTGAAGCAAAAGAAGTGTCCAAGCCCTATTTAGTGAACACTTAGTTTTCAGCAGTATTTATCCCAGTGTGATCTGGTGCTATTTGAGAAAACCTGATGTGATGAAATGTGGTTTAAAGTTCATTCAATCAAGAGCCCTCCCCCCCTCTCTCTTTCTTTGTGCCCGGGATTTAACTCAGGGGCACTCAACCACTGAGCCATCTCCCCAGCCCTATTTTGTATTTTATTTTTAGAGACAGGGTCTCACTGAGTTGTTTGGTGCCTTGCTTTTGCTGAGGCTGGCTTTGAACTTGTGATGGTACTGCCTCAGACTTCTGATTCACTGGGATTACAGGTGTGCACCCCCAAGCCCAGTTAAAGCCCTCTTTCTCATTTAGAGTCAGGGTGGAGAAAGCAGGATGTAGGTGGGAGAAGGTGTGAGATGGGTCCCTTCAGGGCATCTGTCTGAGGGTCTTCTTCATACTTGCTTGGTTGGTCGAGGAGAGGTTGGGGTGTCTATCTCTACACATCTTAGAGATGTTTGGCTCCCATGATGACTTAAATGCTTCCCAATTCTAAGATGACCAAAGAGTCAGCTGCTCATGGCACAAAATGCAGCACCTGCTTTATTTTTTTAGATGGGTTAAGTTCACCTCTGCATTAGGAGGTCTAGCTAACTCTATGCTATCTAGTTTCCTCTGAGGCCTGGATCTCAGAGCTGGAAAAGGCGATTTCTGTGGTTATTCTTCATATGTATTTCACATGTGCAATGCAAAATAATAATAATACCAAGGACCTCAGTTATTAGGGTCTCAGTATGAAATGTCAAGGACACTAACTCTCCTTTATATCTGTACCCTCTTTCTACCTTTTCCAAGTGAAATTATTTTGCACCATTTTCTGAGAGGCTTGGATGGTATGTGCTACGTTATTATTTCCTTATTGATATTGGAATCGTTTTCTAATGATTAATAACTGGGAAATGATTAGTAATGAGCTAGAGTCTTTTTTAGACATTGCATTTTAATACAATTTACAACTATAAGCCATTGGCTTCTTTTAAACAGTTACAAACATGAATATCAGTGTCGATTAGGAATGGGTTTCTTAACTTCGGACAGCTCTTAAATGACATATCCATTTGTAAGAGTGCTGTGGCTTTCTCATTTATACCTAGAAATACAGAAAATCTAACTTATTCAAAGTTTATTAGATGAAGTACTTGTGTTTTTGAAGTTTTAAAAGCAGTAGCTACAGTGATGTGAAATATTCTAACTACACCTACTAGAATGACTCCTTACAAAGATTAATTATGTGCAGCTAATAAGAAAACAGTAACAAGGTGGAATTTAGAAACTAAAGAATTGAGAATTTAAACACATGGTGCAGGGAATGTTCATGCACACACATATAGCTGCCTTTTTTGTTGTTGTTGTTGAAAATCCACATTAGAGCACTTGTGTTGAATTATGTCTCTTAGGCCATGCTTTATCATAAGGCTTTCATCAACAAAGTGAAAATCTCTTAAAATTGTCATGGATTTACTGTATGTTTATTAGTATCCCAAGTGGCATCTCTTTCTTGACCACATGCTAGGTGATTAATTATACAATGATTCTGTGCATTAAGGCATCTCTCTCAAAAGCTTTTCAGCTTTTGAACAAATGAATGTTGCTGTCTCTTAAAGGATTCAAGGATGACATTGACTTCTGAGTTTGCCATTTTATGAGTAACTAAAGAGAAGAATGTATTGATCAACTCTGATATTAAATGTCTCAGACTTTAGAACAGTATAACAAGTATTTTAAAAGCTTTTCTCGTCTTTGTTCTACCACTTCATATTAAGATGCTGAGTATAATATAGAAGTACATATGGAATATAAATATTATGTGAGCATATTATACAATTATGTATAATTGGGCTTCCTCAAGTAATCTTTTTAACATACTTTTATTATACATACAATATACTATTATTATAGAAATGATTATTTCTGCTTAAAGGTGATTTATGGTTGGGAAATGCAGATATATTATGTGTAAAATTAAATATTTTTCTAAAAAAGTATAACATCAGATGTTCATGAATTTCGGAAATAAAAATACATAATGCCTAGCTAGTTCCTAAGAGGTAGGCTATATCTTCTGTTTGTCAAAGTATTTACTCTGAATTGTTGGTGGAGCTAACTTTTACTGAGGTTTCTCTGTTGCCAGGTACTTTATTACCAAGGTTGCCATCAGAACCGGGAATGACATTACTCACTATCAGGATTGAGAAAATTGGTCTGAAAGACACTGGACAGTGCATCGATCCCTATATTACAGTTAGTATAAAGGGTAAATAACTGGCAAATTGCATTATGTTTTTTCTCATATGGGACAAAGTTTTTGACAGGGGATGGTCTTGTATATGTGACAACTTACTTTAATGCATTCTATAATGAGGCAAAATCCTAGAAGAGATCATAACAGAACATAGTTCGAAAGACTTACAAAAAATATTTCCTACTTATACACTCACTTTTGCTTTTGAGTTTGTATAGATTTTTGCTCTTCAGATTCCATCTAATGTGCAGACTAAACATACACATTGTCCTTAACAGCAGCTACAGTCTTCAGGATATAGATTAACAATAGCACCCCTCACCTTCTCCTATCCAGTCTATATTCATTTCTCTCCACAAAGCCCCATTTCCTATTTTCCCATCTCTCCTGCTTCAGCCCCTTCTTCTTCCTGTGCTACTGAGGTATCTACTTAGGTGAATCCTACAGAGGCAGATGAAAATCAGGGGACAGGGAAGTAGGGTGCAACCACAACATCCATGCCCTGAAAGCAATCCCGTGGGATGATGATGTGATTAAGGAATAAATTATACCATTTTACAGAAATAACTATAGTTAGTACAAACGGCTTATTTTAATCTGTAGTTTTGCACCAAAGGAACAGATCGGTGCTGAAATTAAATGGAGGAACTTTTATCAATTGCAGAAATAAAGTCAGATCCATGGGTTCATTAGTGCTAATTAAAAGAAAAATATGACCACAAAGAAAAACATTTATTTAAAGAACATAATCCACAGCACTAATACTGGTACACTTTTAAATTCCGAGGTTACCAGTTATCAAATATATAGTGTACCGGAAAATATTTACATTGTTTGATAGGCCATTTATAAAACTGCATACTCATTGAGAAAGTATACTTAAAACACAAAAATATTTAATGATGTTGTAAATGTTAAATTACCTTTGCATATGTTATACTGAAATATTTTTATGTAAATATTTTTTTAATTATTAAATGTACTAAATTGTTTTTTGAGCTTTTTGAGACACATAAATGAATAACACATAAACACTGAGGAGTTATTAAATGAGTCCATGTTGAATTTGACTAAACTGAGATTTTTAAACCCGGAAAATTAAAACTATATATAACGTGCCATCTGGTTGTTGTAAATTCAGGGTATGTTGTAAACAGTATAACCAGAATTTAGATAATATATATGAAAAATTATTCATTAACCAAAGGGTTTTTGTTGGCTGTTCTCATCCATTTTTGGTTCTTAACAGGGAAATTATGATAAGGTTAGGTTTAAAGGCTTTTCTAAATAAGTCATATACTTGATCAAAGTTAGAAATTGGTGGCAGAGCTCCATTGTGGCAAATTATATACTCCAGATTTTTTTTGGCATAGAAATATATAGTGGGATATTCCCTATGGAAAAAAAAAACATGTTTGTTCTTTTTACCACTTCACTATGAAGATCAAGTTTTGTCCACTTGGCCATGTAAAGGCTTCCTACCACTTCACTATGAAGATCAAGTTTTGTCCACTTGGGCCATGTAAAGGCTTCCTTGTCCCCTTCATGAGGTCTCCTATCCAGTCTATATTCATTTATCTCCACATACCCCATGAACTTTAACAACTCTCACATACTTGCTCACACCAAATAGGAATCTCTTAGCCTGAGAATCTCCTCTCAGCTCTTTCCATGCCTCTTTAGGAACTGTAACCTTTGCAGTTTCTATATTTTCCGTCTGTATATGTGAATGCTCATAAGCAGAAACTTAATTGTTTCTCCAGATCTGAATGACATAGATTTAACTCCTGTGCAAGATACTCCTGTGGCTTCAAGAAAAGAAGATACATATGTTCATTTTAATGTGGACATTGAGCTCCAGAAGCATATTGAAAAATTAACCAAAGGTTTGTAATTATCAGTTACTGACTTCTTAAGGACACAGTACTTATCTGGGTTTGTGTTCATAGTATACTTAACACAAGATCTTATGTCACATAGTTATGAATATTGACTTAAAGTCAAATCAAAATTTTTTTTAAAATATGAGAATTAGCAGTTGCATTATCTAGTTGTGTAATAAATGTGGTTAAATATTATTTGATAGGGAAGTTTTTCTCATAATACAGAGTTAAGGAAGCAGGTTCCCTAATAATTACCTTAAGTCCTTTTAGGAACCTAATGATTACTTTCTAACAGTTAAAGAATTATTTTTTTTTCTTTCAATAAGATGCATTGGGTAAAAAGATACTATAACTGGCAGTTAGTTTGTAAGAATATGGAAAGGACAATCTGGGCGTGGTTTCAGGAGGGAGAGAAATGATATAAGGTAGAATTTTTTTTAAAGGAACTCTTAAATTTCTATTCTATCTAATACAGGTGCTTATTGAAACCATTTCTATAGGTACTGCTGATACTTAAGTAACTTCTGTTTTTCTTGTGGTATTTAATATTTTATATTCTTTGGTAGTTTATGATTCTACCTGTGTACATAACTTACATTCTTGCTATACATTTTTGTTGTACTTTGTAGAATTAAATGATATGGAGAAATGTCACTCAGACATGCTAGTACCAGAGCTTGGAGTGACAGCCACAGTGAGTTATCAACAGTTGTGTCATCAGACTGTTTGACACATGTTACTTTGTAAAATCATAGGCTTCTGGTGACACATAAGAAATGTGTGGTCTCTGGCTTATGTTGTTTGTTTTAATTCCTTAGGTGCAGCTATCTTCTTTGAATTCAAACACTACAAGCCTAAAAAAGGTTTACCAGCATCAAGTGTTTTGCTTTCATGGAGATGGATGAGATTAAACCTGGGCCAACTGTAATAGAACTGTAAGTGATATACATATAGGATTCATACTGTTCTAATGGTTACTAGTTCATGTTTCTTCTTAGTCCCTCTTATCGAGAATGTAACATTGGAGTAGATCAATCATCAAAGTATTTTAAATCTATTGTGGTTACAGATACAAGAAACCCACTGACTTTAAAAGAAATTGCAGTTATTGACCAAGAAACCACTTTATCTTCATCTACATCAAACTTTGCACAAGGAATGATTCTGACATGAGTAATGTGGAATTTCTGTGAATTTTACCACTCAGTAGAAACCATCATAGCTCTGTGTAGCATATTCATCCTTCAGGAGGCAGGAAGTGAACCATATCTATAGGCCAGTGAGTCCATTGCAAAGCTGTACCACAGAACTAAAGTCCAGCACCTCATTGTTATGACTCCTTTAGATACAGATTTATTGTAGATTTTGAAACTTGTTTTTACTTTTCTATTAATTGTGCAATTAATAGTCTGTTTCCTAATTTACCACTGTTCCTACCCTGCTTCCTGGAACAATATTGCTGTGGTAGGTATGCTCATCTTCAAACTTAATACAGCAATAAGAATGTGCTAGAGTTTACACATTTGCTCACTTTTGCTCCAATATGGTCTTTTGATTTGAATTAACTTCAAACTTTTGAATTGAAGTGGGTAGGATAGTACTAGATTGCTTTGAAAGGAAATTGGATCAGTTATGGTCTGTCTTTTAGGCTGTTCCTTAGAGCTGGCCTAAATTCACCCTCATCTGATAGTTCTACTTAGAAATAGTGTGCCTTGATCAGATCAATATCTTATATGGGAGTGTTCCCCAGATTGTAGCTGTGATTTTTTTCCAGATGACCAGATTGTTTTTCTGAAAGTGAGCATATTTTTAGTCATGTTGATTAGTTGTTCTATATCACATTGCTATTGTTTCTACGGTTAAAATTAAATGATTCTAGGGTTAACATTAAAACTATCTCTCTCAGAATAATTACAAATTTTTGAGTGGGTTTACGTCGTCTAAATCATGTCATCTAAAAATAATTGAGTCAGATGCTAATGAGATACTGCAGGAACAACTGCTGTTTTTCTGACAACTGATTGTGAAACCTTAAAACCTGCATACCTTGTCTTTATAAAGTGATGAGTATGCAAAATTTGGAAAGATATTCTATTTTTTTAATATAGGTAGATACGACTGCCATTTATTTCCTATTTAGATATATTGACATTCATATGAAAATAAGCACGTCATTAGCCTATTATAATTTCACTATTTACATTACTTTTAACTTGATGAGACATAAATAAAACTGTCATAGTACACAAGGTGGATATTTGATACACAGAAAATAAAGATTTGTGAGGAGCTTTTTTGTGGGTTACATGTAGAACCCATGTATTTTAATATTCACTATTTTAAATGAACAATGCATGAAGGGAATGCAATACTTGACCTATTTTTAAACTAGTGTAAACCCTAATCATACCATCAATTTGCTTTTTAAAATGAATAACAGTTATTTTAGCCCTTGCACTTCAAGAGATCTAGTCTTTAATTTTTCAGTTGTCTGTTAGGTCAGTTTTGTTTACTAGATGAATGTTAATAAAACTATATGAGCCTGAAAGAATTCTCAACCAAATTTAGTCTTTTCTTTCATCTGGATTGGGTTAATTTCACAAGTGCAAAAATAGTTCAGTATACAGTAGTTCTAGGAAATGAAGAATTTGCATTAATAAAATGTTCACTCAACCGAAACTCTGAGTAGTCAAAATTTCCAGACTGTAAACTTCTCAAGAGAAGGGCCTCATCTTCTCCATGTCATGTAAACTTTCCAAGGTGCTTGGCAGCACTCTACTCTGTACCCTGTGGAGTGCTCAGTACCTTTTTGTTTGATGTTACTGATGTTTGATGTTGCTCCCTTAAAATCTACTATTAAAATGTAGCAAAACTGATACATTGTTCTTTCTGTTTTCTCATACTATAAAATATGTATATCAAAGTGATAATTTAAAAAAACAAACTTTTTTTGGTTGTAGATGGACACAGTACCTTTATATTTATATGTGGTGCTGAGGATCAAACCCAGTGCCTCACATGCAACCCCAGCCCCTCAAAGTGATAATTTATATGAAGAAATATTTAGCATCCTTCACATAAGAATGCTTTTTTTTAACCTCGATTTATTTATGTGGTGCTGAGGATTAAACCCAAGGCCTTGCCTGTGCTAGGCAAGTACTCTACCACTGAGCCACAACCCCAGCTGCCACCAAAGAATGGGGTTATATGGAAAAAAAGAGGATGCTTTATATGAATGTCTTTCATCAGCATTAAACAAACTTAAATTGAACATTGTCGTCAGCTTAGCTTTAATTCAGACCTGATTGACCAACCCCCCCCCCCCAAAAAAAAGGTGATTTTATCTTGAAGCAGTTAACACAAAGCAATCTGTATCTCACAAATTAGTTGTTTAAATTTACTTTCTAGTGTGGGAGGGGATGAGTCACTGGACAATAATTACAACTATAGCAGTAATACTTTCAGGTTGAAACACTACTGCTTCACAAATTAAATGATTTTAGTAACTAAACTGAAACACAATTTGCTGGAGAGGACTTCTAAAACTTTTGAGATACAAAAGTATAATTGAATCAGGGGACAGTATTCTCTACACAACCTGTATATTGGCAGATACCTTGGGCTTTGCTACAGAAGTGGTACAATCAGATGGATGTAAGGAGAGGCAACTATAGGTGGGTTCAGAACTGCTCAGATAAACTACGTAGAATGCATTATAACTTACTAATAGAATAAATACAAAAAAGGCTTTAGAGGGAAAACTACTGTTGCTTTGAATAAAATAATAAATCTGCCTTTCCTTGAAAATCTATCTTCCTAGCTGACATCACCTTTATTTAAATGCTATTTTAAAATTAGAAGTTTTAGTAACTTCAGCATTGCCTTGTGTCATGTAGAGGTTGAAAGATACATTCAAAATTGGTGTTTGTGACTTAAATTTTATTTTACATGGTTAAAAATGGCATAAGCTATTATATGGTTTTCCTCTTACACACACAGCTGCTGCTTCTAATATTAAATGGAGGTTATGTAGATTGAATTCTTCCTAAAGGACTCAAATTCTTTTTATTCTGAGTTATCTTCAGTAGTTTAGAGATTTTGTTTCACACTGAAGCTTTTGCCCCTATTTTGAGAATACTTAGGGGACATAAAAAGAACAATGATATGTTATGTTCTAGGTTTTAACAATCCTATTACTTTCTAGAATTTAAAAGAATGGAAGAATATGGTCTAGCAGTAAAAAAAAGTACTAGGCTTTTATAATTTTATTTAAATCTTAAACCTCTTAAAATGTACTGTTAAAATTGCCGTAATTAATATTACAGTTCTGGAGAGCTAGTTCTTAGAAACATTGCTTTAAAGACAGTAGTTACAGATTCAGGATTTGCTTTAATTGATTTTTAAATAAAATATATTTGAGTATCTATCAAAAAAGAATTTAATTCAGCCCATATTTGCTGATTATAGACATTATAAGTTTATGAGTTTCATTCATTCTTAGAGGATTATACTTTTCTAATTTTTTTATCATATTCCTTGAAAATCAGTGGCAAGGTATGGGAAAGAGAAGAGTGTGTTGTGTACATTTTTAAAAAGAAATTTCCTTATTTTATAGACACAACATACCACCTTATATTTTACTGTTATAATGCAATAATGGCAAAAGCAGTAGAACTTCAGGTCAAACAACTCTTGCTACTAATGTAAACTCATTCTCAGAAAACCATTCTCACATAGACAGTGGTTAGAAAAAAGTACAGGAATGTGCTACAAAAATAGAGCCACAAGACTTCTCACAAGTAAAAGAAATCCTCTATAGAAGTCCACAGTTGACCAAGGTCCAGCCTCCTTAACAGTGAGCAACAGGGAATATGCTGCCAAGTCACCATCTTCAGTTCTGAGAGTGAGTTTACATGCTTCCCCAATGGCACAAAGTCTCATGACGATCCAATGAATCAACAGACACTTGGGAAATATTAATAAACAATTTTTTATGAACTATTACAACAAAGAACTTCAGCAAGAAGGAAAATGAAGTTTATGATCTTTGAGTAAACATTTTTAGCGTAACAGTCTCTGCGACCAGATATTGAAAGAGAAAAAAATCAAGCTTATAAAACACCATTTCTCTGTTATCAACTGCAATACACTAAAAATAGGATAATGGAAATACATGTTCTTAAAGCATTTCCACAAGAAATGTCCATAATTATGACATTCTAAATCATTTAGCAATTGTATATGCTACATTAACTAAAACAAAGATATTCCTTATTGCACATTTTAAAATTGGAAGAATACTCTAGCTTAAGTGGGGATATTTAGGGGGAAAATATTTTGGCTCAAAATATATACTGCGCCAAGGCAGCTTTATTCTAAAAACATAAATCTTTTAAAATAAACTTTTATATTTTGAAGCCAATAATCCTTTAACTCGATGAATAGTTCATAGTCCATTTTCTGACTAAGTATCAGAGGTTAATTTTACAGGCCCTGTTTTAAGGCCTGTGAACATCCCTCACACCTGAGAATCAGGTGTAGGTGGAGCTTCATCTTTAAAGCCTGAAGGCATTAAGTCTTTTGCAGCAGGTGGTGGCCCATAGTCTTGGGGACCATGAGTTGGAGGTGGTAATGGGGCACCAGAAATGAAGTACTCTCTTGGGCCAAATGAGCCTAAAGGTCTAAATGGTGCTGGTGCAGGTTCTGGAAAAAAATCACGAGGGTCAAAAGGCAAATCCCGTTTTCCAGGTGAAACACCTGGTGCATATTCTCTGAAGCCTATTGGTGGATGAATACCAGGACCTGGAAAATAAAAAGGAAGTTATGTAAATACCCAGAAATTTCTGAACTAGGGTGATTTCAAGTATGTTGATATTATAGTCTTTAATTTCTCTCAAGCCTAGAACATCAACTGGTGAACATCCTGACTTGCCAGATGAGGCAAACTGAAATGGAACAAGTTTAGGTTATAGACTTTGGCCAACCAGCCATGAAGCAACATATTAAGGATTTAAATAAGGCTCTACCTAGCTCCAGGCTTGTCGTTTTTCTTTTCCTACTATATAATTGCAGAATTATTTCTATCTCACAAGAGCTCCATTTATATTTGGAAGTACTATATTACCATGAAAAGATGATAGATTATGAAATAAGAACTTTACTACATCAAAGAAATTTTGATAAAAGGAAATCCCACTATTTATTACTCTATCCATTAAAAATTCATGAAGTATTTCAGCATGGACTTTACACATGCCATCAGAATCAAGGTGCAGGCCCTCCAGGAAAAGGCCTTCCACAGCCACCTAATTAAATCAGCAACATTTATTAGATCACTGTTAAATCCTCCTCTTTAACACTTCCCTCTGACTTTTCTCAAGGTAAGGAGGGTTTGACTTTTCCTTTTCTATATTCTATAACCTACTGCTTATGCTTCCATTATGGGTGATTACAAACTTTATGTTGTAGGATTTTCATATCTGTGACAAAATTTTAAGTTATGGCATGCATCTCATCCACCTTTCCATCTATTGCAGTGCATATCAACAGATTTTCAACAAACATCTGCAGAAGTAATATTTCTGGCTTTTCTGTATATAGCCCCTTATCCTTGTCTATGAGAGATAGCTATTGCCTATCTCAGTATAAGATTATGTAGTGTCCCATATGTGCCAGAAAACTTGAGGAAAAGTTAAAATGTACTCAGCTTTATCCTTTCATTGTTAAGACCTGAGATAGCAACCAACTGTTTTAGCAAGCAATAGAAGTGGAAGATGAATGTGATTTATAAGTCAATCACTACTATTCAGATCATCATACCAAAAGGTGGAGGAATTGGCTGAGGCCCAAAAGGCCCACCGAGCTGAAGTGGCAGTCCATACCGAATGGGAGGTGGTGGAGGCCATCCCATTGGGGGTCCCATGGGGGGGCCCATGAAGGGTACCCCTGAGAAAGGAGGGGGCCCTTTCATAGCCATATGAACCTGCAATTTAAGATTTGAAAGAAGTTAAAAGTTTTAAAATTCCTATGTATTAAGACAAAGTACCAACACCGATAAAAGCTAAAACCCAAAACAGGCACCTGTCCAGAGAACACCATCAGTGCAACAAAACTCTACCCACCCCTCCTGTGTATTCCCACTGACAGCTTACAGAAGTTGGAAGGATTCCACAAGAGGGACCAGTTTGTTACTGATTATATCTGCACAGGAAAGGGAAAGGCAAGAGGACTGGCAGAGGTTGTTAACAGAGGTGATTTCTGACCAGTATGTCATGCTGTATTCACTAAAATCTATTTCAAAGGGACTCCCCCCCTCCCCATCACTTCCCTTTCATCACAATAGCTCATTACTTCCATATTAAGAATGAACAGAATAAAATGAAAAATCCATTCTCTACCCATGTAATAATAGCTACTATTCAGAGTATCTTCGGTAAGTCTTTCATATATTATTCAACCTCTGAGATCTTTAAGTAGACTGTCTTGTTTTAAATAAGAGGGAACAAAAGCAAATGGAATATCATAATTTGTTGAAGACCACACTGCATATTAAAGAAACTCAATCCCAGGTTTGCCTCCCAAGCCATGCTTTTCCCACCTCTACTCCTCTCTAACAATGGGTCTTTGCTCTCTTTTAAATCTTCTACTACAAAGGGGTTTGGGGTCTTATCTAAGCTGCCCTTAGATTTCTCCAGAGATGTATATTCCTAGAATATATATACACTGGAACTTGAGAAGTATTTTCCATCACAGTGCTATATACACAAATTAGGAAGAAAAGGCTTTAATATTTACTTTCATTTACTGTACACCATTTGAGATATTGATTTATCATTTCCTATGAGTAGTGGGTTTGAAACTAAACAATTAAAAATTTATTTTATTATAGAGCTTCAGAAGACCTACCAGATATAATAGCAACACAGTTACAAGAGAATACACTTATGTGAACAAATGAGACCATTGCTTGGGACTGGCTCAAGAGGTCATTTCAGATTATCATTGTTTCACTGAAACAGTATTTCACTTTCAGAAAATCTGATACCAATCTAATTCAAATCACTCAAAATAGGGTTTGCACAAATGGAGGAATTCTTAAATAACATTCTTCCAAACAAAAATAAAAATGATGAATTATATAATTTATAATGAATTTACTTTGCCTTAGAAGATTCAACACAAAACACCATATAAAGTTAGAGTGATAACTTTTTACATTCTGTAGTTCATTATAGTTGTACACACTTAAGCAACATTCCCAAGTTAAGGAGAAAAGTAAGCTCAATATTGCATGCAGTTTAAAGCAAACAAGATCAGTGTCATGCTCTGAATATCCTTCCCAGAAATGCACAGAATAAAACCCAATTCAGTTCTCAACCTCTAAGTACTTACTCCAACTGGATGCTCAGTCAAAGAAGTAATGGTGGAGACTGAGGGGGTCTCAGGTTCTTGGGGAACAGTTTGCTTTTTAAAAAACAAATGGGATAGTACAAATAGAACACAAAGAAGGATAAAGCAAAGAGAAAGTACTGTAGGAAAGCTACATGTTCCTGCATGACCACATGATTCACAGTAACTACAAAACTTACCTTGCCCTCATTCGTCACCTTAGCTGGAGAAGAACTTCTGGAGCTGCTGTTCATGTGAGCTGGACCACATCCTGGGTCTGCTAGAGATCAAAGAATGGATTCAGACTTATTCTAACATGAAAAGAATAAAAATCCTCCATCCACAATTACAGATTCTTTGAAATTACTTGGTCCTTTACCAGAGGCAACGGGTTTCCCAGATGCCTCAGAAGACCAGTACGAGGTAAAGGTCCATCCATTGACCCTTAGGAAAGAAAGATCAGAGCCCTTGTATGTATTTTTCAGAAGAAATAAACCACTGGTGGACAGGTCAGGGTTCAACAATAACTGGAAAGCAACATTAAAAATGGGTTGCCCAGGGGTTGGGGTCATAGCTCAGTTGTAGAGTGTTTGCCTAGCATGTGTGAGGCACTGGGTTTGATTCTCAGCACACATTTAAAAAATAAATAAAGATATCATGTCCATCTACAATTAAAAATATTTTTTTAATAAAAATGGGTTGCCCAATACATAAATCACAATTTATGAAGAGATTTAAGTAAAATAAAGAACTGCCTTGGGTTGATAGAACAGCAGATTAATAAGTACTGGTCCTAAACTTTAAGCTATAGACTTGAAGTATGTGTAGGCTGTTTTTTCTTTAGTCTGTATAACCTGACTTCCAATCTTACCAAGACTACAGTCCTATTTAGAATTGGAAATAAGACTCAGTATTTCATGTTGGAAATATGTATGCTACATAAAGTTTAAGGCTACTTTTATAATATTTTGGAAAGGAACACCATAGAGATTTAATTTAAAGATAAAGGTTTACACTTCACAGTGTAAAATTTAAAAGAAAAAAACAATACAGGGACCTCCAGGAAAAAAAAAATGTTTTCTATTCTAGAACAGATTTTACAGAAAACATTCACAAAGATAACGTAAGAAATTATCTTCTATGTATTGTACAGGCCCAAATTCTATGTTTTTATTAGAATATTCAAAAGGGAAAAAAAAACAAAACCTTGAAGCAGTTTACTATAAAGCAACATGTGAATGCTCACCAAATCCGTTTCTGGGCATATCTTTTTGATTAAGAGTAGCAGAAGGAGGTCTTCCAGCTTGCTCTGCCATCAGTGGAGGGGAACATTCTCCACCACTCACTGGGGATGGACCAAAAGAGCCATTATGGTTCAGTGGACCTAAAGACAACAATGCCGTGTTACTACTTTAAGGTAGCCTTCTCCCTGACACCAACCCTCACCTCCTGCTTTAGCAAATCATTCAGATTATTTCATAACCATTACACACAGAAATAAAAAGTAATTTACATACATTCTGCACCAAGAAATAAAATAGCTCCTTTTACAAAGTGCCCCCTACCTCTCAGAGGAGGATTTTGTAAATTTGGTCTTCCCAGCATAGGTTTTACAATCATGGGTTCATCTTGCTGCATTGCCATCTTTTGGGTCATTTCCAATAGTCTTGAATATTGAGAAAGAATGGGCTGAATTATGAAACAGCAATCTATTCCTTCATAGATAATATCTAGCATAACCTTAAAACACTATAAAACATATAGTAAGATACCAAAATCACATACTTCTGTCTCAAATTAGCAGCTTCCCTTTTCTCTTCAGCTATAGCTCTTTCTGCAGAACGAGCTTTGAGCTATTAAAGAGAAAATATTCAAATTCAGTTGCTGTAGGCTATGCACAAAATGAAGAAAAGGGGGAAAAAAATCTTACCCAATTATCATGAGCTTTCTTCTCCTGCACAGCAATCTGAAAAAGACAACACATTAAAAAAATATGTTTTTAGGGACTCATTATAATAGCCTATAATTGTCTGTATTAGATACAAAGAATTCTGCAACTACAGGACAGTATTAATTACTACCTGGTTTTTAAATGAGCGCTCGGTTTTCTGTAGTTCTTCTTCCAGTTCTTCAATTCTCCACCTAAGAATTACAACAATTGAATAACATTTGAAACATTCTGACCATTTTCCCTTTATTCCATCAGCTATACTTTTAAAGACTTTATCATACATAAGAAAAACATTTCTATAGTTATATGAATCCAGTGTGATCAAAACTAATACTACAGACCAGGTGCAATGCCACATGCCAGTAATCCCAATGATTGGGAAGCTGAGGCAGGAGGATCACAAGTTCGAGGTCAGTCTCAGCAATTAAGTGGAAACCTATGCAACTGAGACCCTGTCTCAAGGGAAAAAAAAGGTCTAAGGATGTAGCTTAGTAGTAAAGCACCAAAAATAAATAAATAAATAAAATAAAAACCTAATACTAATAACTTCTTTATCATTTAATTGCTAAAGATTCTGAATGATAAATTATAATTTCTATAACTGTTCATCAGTGTGTTCTCAAGTAATTCTGCTAGAAATATCTTCCTCCTTAAAACATTTTTTATTTTTTTCAAATTATATCCATAGAAGATTTCCAAGGTCTATCAAATGCCACACTTTTGTGGGTCTTGATACATCACACAGCAAACTGATTTCTTAAAGAATTACTACAACAATCAAAACCCCCAGAATTGTTTGCATTGACCAAGTTCCCTATGGTCTTTCCCATTGGGTGTAAGTAAATTTTTTGTTAACATTTTTCATTTGTAAAGTTGAAATTTATTTTTTCTCCTGTGTGAATTGAATGTATTCATATCCTCTCGTTATTTATACTTCCATGCTATTTTCTTCTATCTACATAATGTAAAAAAAGATTAAAAAAGAAAGCTAACACTAGATCATTAGACATTGACACCCTCCTTTAGAAACTGAACTCACTTGTAATTTTTAACTTCCTGTACAGCGGAAACCACCGTTTCATCTGCAGCTGACAGCCGCTGCTCTTTTTCTAGTCTCTCATATTCTTCGTGGCTTAGTTTCCTAAAATAAAGCCAGTTATCAAATCAAAAGTTTCTCTTTGTAAATATCACTTCCCACAATTCTATAAAATGCTTAGGCACATAAAATAGAAATTCAAACCTGCAATTTCGTAAATCAAACTCTGGCAAATCACTTACATTTTCTAACTTCTCCTCTTAATTCTCTACTTACCAGTAAATAAAATAAATGTGAAAACAACATGTGCCCCAAGGGCAAGTATCCTGTGTGTAAGATAATAAAAACTCACTTTACTTTACTTCAATGTGGAAGATCAGGACTGATCAACCTAACATAATTAAACATATTAGGATAAAGCAGGGGATAATTCTTTTCTTGTTTCTGCCATGGGTAGGACACTAAGTATATCTTTGTCATGGAGGAACTCTTTTCTCAATCCAAGACTGGTACCATAATAAAGATATAGTCAGTCAAAGAAAAAATCTTCTAGAATATGTCTTTTTAGCTATGCAATTAACGACAGAACATTTTTCACACTTTAGATATCTATTTCAAAAGAATTGCAATTAAGCAAAAAGACAAATCTGAGTTTTGATAATGTCTGAAAAGAAGCCAAACTGACCCACGATCAGAGTATTATCTACTGACAAGTTTTAACTCTGATCATGAAACTCAAGATGTTCATCTACTGAGACAAAGGTAGCCACATTTAATGATTTAAAAAATACTATTTTCTGCTATCCTTGTATTACTTTAGCCATAGTTCTAATTCAAAAGATAATTAAATTGAAACTTAATTTTCCATAAATCAGAAGAACTATAGTAAAAAAGGATTATTGATACCAAATAGAAAAAGGGGATTATATATTCTTATATAGCTTCTCATTTAATTCTTCAGCAAGTATTTTATGAGTGGCTATAATATACTAGTTACCTTGTAAGATGCTAAAGAATAAAAGAGCTCACTGTTTCAGGTACAAATGACACCTAAAGGAATATAATAATTTTCCCCACTGGCTTAAGAAGGAATATGGAGAAAACTGAATCTTGAAGGACAGAGAGAATTTTGTTTCCAATTATCAAAGAGTTAGTCTGAGAGTACTAAGAACAATCAAAACATCTTTATAAGAATATAAAATTGTGTTTGAAAGGATCCAAGCTAAAAAGGCAGTGAAGATATATGTATGTGGCCAAGATCCATTAGAAAAAGGAATCTCAGAATTACAAGTAAGGCTGGCACTTTAAGGTACTTTTCTCCTAGGTTTACTCACATATTGAAGATAACACAAAGATATAATGAGTCTGAACTAAGCCTTCATCAAATTCCTGGGCTTAGGGGAAAAAACAAGTGTTTGGGGCTACAAATAAAGGGACCCTTAATAAAAGCCCTAGCCTTTGAGTTTAGATTAGAAAGTACTGCACACTTAAGTGATGAACAGGCAAAAAATCCAAAAGGAATAATACTGAAACATTGAAAAGACAAGTCATTTTTGAATTATCTTAATTGCTGACTAAGTTTAAAGTGACAGACAATCTTACTCAAGTAACCTCAACACTTTTCTATAAAAAGATAACTTCATCTTAGTCCTCAAATTTCATCTATAATTATCACAACAATGTTAGCCAATCAAAACTGATCAGGCACTCCATAAGACAAAATTCTGTGAGAAAAAAATCCCACAGAAAAGGAAACCACCTAATGGGGTTATCCACACATGTTTTAAAATCACTGTGCTTTATACAGTCAAAAAAGTAAAGTCAAGATTATGAATTTCAGGTTTGGGAATATAGTTTAGTTGTTAGAGTGCTGCCTTTCATGCACAAGGCTCTGAGTTCAAACCCCAGCACCACAAAAGAGGAAAAAAAAAGATTATGAATTTTGTCAAAGGATTAGAAACTATAAAACCAAGAAATAGTTGAGTGTGGTGACCTACCTACAATCGAAGATACTCAGGAGGCAGAGGCAGAATGATGAGATTAAAGATAGCTTGGAAAGCAGTAAGACACTAGTCCCTTATGAGAAAGAGCAAGGAGTCTGGGGAGGTAGCTCAATAGTAGAGCACATGGCTCAAGGTCCTGGGTTTGAGCTGTAGTACTGAAATAGGACTGGGGTTGTGGCTCAGTGGTGAAGCACATGCCCCACATGTGTGGGGCACTGGGATCAGTCCTCAACACCACATAAAATAAATAAAATATTGTGTCAGGCTGGGGATGTGGCTCAAGCAATAGTGCGCTCGCCTGGCATGTATGCAGCCCGGGTTCAATCCTCAGGACCACATACAAACAAAGATGTTGTGTCCGCTAAAAACTAAAAAATAAATATTAAAATTCTCTCTTTCTCTCTCTCTTAAAAAAATTCTATAAAAAATAAAATAAAATATTATGTCCATCTACAACTAAAATAATATTTTAAACCCTGAACTTTTTAAAATCCTAAACTCAATGAATGATTTTAGCAGCAGATTTGGGAAGTAAAATAAATCCTAGCGCTTTTAAGACAGGTCAGAAGAAAATATCCAGAAGAAGTAAATCCAGAATGTAGGAGGCAGGGGAAATCAAATTCTAATATGCATTATTATAATCGAGAGAATGAGGTAAAATCAACATTTAAAAAAAGACTCAAGAAATATTTAATGGTCCCAAACAACATAACTGCAAGAGGAAAAAGTGGGTGGGGTGGGGAAAACTACACCTAGGCACTTCCCAATAAAACTGTTAAAAAACCAGAGAAATGACTACAGGAACTAGGGGAGGGATAAGACCAAACAACAATGATAATGGACTCCTTAAAGAAAAAATTTAGAACAGATGGTAATTAATTGGATATTTTTAAATTGCTAAAACTAAGTAACAGTCAAAATTCAGTAGCCAAAAGAGAGATCCTTTAAAAATGGAAACTGGTTTTAACTCTAATCATGAAGTTCATGTCAACCTAATACAGATTATAAAGGTAGCAATATTTAGTGGATAAAATACTATTCTGTTTATCCTTGTACTACTTTGATACACTAATCAAATCTATCATTAAAGGACAATGTTCAAATAGAATGAAAATAATTTCAAATATGAAACCAACAGTGTAGAATGCAGAACTACAGAAACTTTAAATATGTGTATAAATTGAATGAATGTCTTATGGAGTTCACAGTATATGAAGTACTAACATACAATGCCACAACAGTTATCTGATTCGGGAGCTACTTAAAGCCCATAAAAAAAATAATAATAAACCTATTAATCTATGTCAGGTTTTTATTAAATCCAGAATATATACCATGGCCTTTAAATTATGAGAAGATGAATAAAATTATAATTATAATTATATAATTACAATTATATAATTATAATTCCATTATAATTTATGATTACATCAAGCTTATACAGGGGATGAGGAAAATAATTAAAAATATTTAAACTATTAAAAAGATACAAGGAAGAAAAAAAGAACAGGTCATCAAATAGAAAGCAAATTCTTCATAAACCACAGGCACATATTGACATGGACAGACATATTTTAGAAAGTCCACTCAAGCAGCTATAGAGAAAATTACTAAGAATTTGAAATAAATTATATAAAAATATAAATAATGGAGAATGAAGACAGATGACCTAGGTTAGAAACAAAAAAGATGACACAGGCATGAACTAACATAGTACCTGGGGATGAGTAAAAAGAGTACAAACTACAGATGATGACTGAATGAATTTTGGAGGAGTTGAGAAAAATAGTGCTATAATTTAACTGCATTACAAAGAAAATTAATTGCCATTTAGGTCATTCATATTACTAGTAGGGACAGAGAAAACAAGTGTTCTCAAATAAAAAGTGATAAAATGAGAAATGTTTCTTTGAAACAGGCCAGGCATTTAGAACTGGCCTGAACAAAAATTTGAGATTCTAAAAAGGTCGCTTGGAGATCACAGAATTTTAGAAAAGTTAATGGAAAGGTTTTAATATTTAATGCATTAATTAGGCAACAGAAGTCAAAATACCTAAAAATAGTTAGGTCTATAAGAAGGTCTGTCTTTGCTTTAACAAGATATATATATATATGCCGAAGAGTAAAATCAGATGCAAACAAACAAAATCTGACACAAAAAACCTATTTTTAGAGAATTCAAGTATTTTTTGTGGATTAAAAATTTCAAATGAACTTTCAAAAAATAACTAGCTCCACACTGAGAAGATTAATATATAAATATATACTACAAACAAGTACTACTGTAATCATAACTCCTAAGGTCCTTGCCACAGTTCAATTTTTAGTGTGAACATCTGAGATATTCAAGTCCAAAACTTGTACCATCAATAAGTAAATATTATTCCTTTTTGAAGTTTTTATTCTACTAAAACATGTCATTCCAAATCACTCAGTATTTTTAAAGGTCCAGAGTTAGAGATAAAAGTTCAAAACATTAGAATTACATAACTGATCACAATGAAAGGTAATTAAAATAAATAGTGGGATCATAGAAAGGGCCTAGATCTTTTGAGAGGTATTTCCACATCAGTGACTGTTAATACCAGTTTACCACTTTCTGCCTTCATATGAATTTGACAATTGATTACGATGTCCTCACAGCCTTAGTTTATGGTTCCAACTACCTCAGGACTCTTAAGACTGATGATGGAAAGAAAAATGCAACTTATAGGAAACAAAACACAAAGGAGAAAAGACAAATCTCTACTTATTACAACTAGAAAAAATTGTAAATAATCTTAAGAAAAGATAAAATTATCTGTTAGTTCACACAGTGATAACAATAACAAACAATGAAAATCTTACTTTTGGAGTGCCATCTCATTTTGCTGGTAGAGTTCATTTAAAATCTCCACTTTCTGCCTAAGAGTTTTGCATTCCTCTTCCAGTTCAGCTTTAGAAGACCGTAGTGAATTGCAGTCACTTTCTAATTTCTTTATTTGGTCTGTAAAGGATAAAACAGCTTATCTCTATATGTGTACAAGGACTTAAGAACTTGTTTGAGGGAGTAGTGCCAAGAAAAGTAAGAAGCATGAAAGCAAGAAGCCATTCTTTATCTTTCCAATAAAATTTTAAGTCTTTTCAACATGGCAATTTCTTCTCAAGAAGAACCCACCTTCTAGATTACATATTGTGGACATCAAGGTGCTTTGCTTAAGTTGTAAAAGTTTTAGATCCTCTTCAACTACTGATATTGTAGTTTGTGTCTAAAAATTGCAGAAAAGAGAGGTATTCTTAAAAGTGAGGCACAGGAAGAATTCACAGGCACTATGGGACTCTTACAAAGAACTATACCCGAGAGACATCCATCATCTGCTTAATTTGATCTTTGATCTTCTCGTTCCGATCACCTAAAAAACAAAAGACTTTTAGCTTTTCTTTTCCTTACTTTTAACTCTATATTCTCCTAACTTCCCCAAACTAAAAAATGATTGTGTTCAAACACCGGAAGAAAAAAAAATCAATTAAATAATTAAACTGATTAGACTAATGACTTTTAAGAGAATTGCAAGCTTAGATTTAAAAAAAAAAGAAAGAGGTGAATTTCAGACTGGGGTTGTGGCTCAGTGGTAGAGTGCTCACCTAGCATGTGTGAGGCACTGAGTTTGATCCTCAGCATAAAAATAAATAAAAGTACTGTGTCTGTTTTTTAAAACAAAAGGTGAATTTCTAGTTTGCACAACTAAAATGTTATCTATGTTATTCTTGTAAGATAAAAGCTTTTCTTCTCTCTCAGATCTATCTTCACCTGGGCAAGTAAGTGTCTTGTTTAGAAAGATTCAATCCTCTATTTTCTCCCTGAATCTACTACCAGGTGTGGTTTGAAATACTTGCTATGTAAGCAATATCCAACTTGGGAGAAAACATCTGGAAATATTTTCCTCATCAGTAAACACTGTTACACTCCCTCTCTAGCTTTCTGATAGTCTCTAGCCTCTGTTCTCACAGCCTTAGTTTATGGTTCCAACTACCTCCGGACTCTTTTTTTTTTTTTTTTTTTTTTTTAAAGAGAGAGTGAGAGAGGGGGACAGAGAGAGAGAGAGAGTTTTAACATTTATTTATTTATTTTTCTTAGTTCTCGGCGGACACAACATCTTTGTTGGTATGTGGTGCTGCTGAGGATCGAACCCGGGCCGCACGCATGAGGGCGAGCGCGCTACCGCTTGAGCCACATCCCCAGCCCCTACCTCCGGACTCTTAAGACTGACTGTGGACTTAAAACCACAGAGCCATAGAGATGATGAGTATCAAAATCAAGTATCATCTGCATAAGTTAAGAAATAAATTTCTCTTACTGTACAATGTTCAATACTTAGAGGTTTAGGATGTGACTATTGTAGCTGCAGTGTACTTACTAGTTTTCAATGGGATAGAAAAAGTCAAGTGTTCTTCACATGCCTATTGCTACATTATACCCCAGCAACCCACCTCTGCCAATGCAACAGACATATCTATAGATCCAGTGATATGTGTCTACAACCCTGAAGCTTAAGAAGAAATTCAGCCAGCTGAAAAGTGGCATCTGTATACTTAATTAAAGACAGGAAAGCAAAAAAGGATTCAACCTCCCTGAGACTGATCTTACCTGCTAACTCTCCATTGGTTAATTCATCTGACTCATCTCGACTTTGATCCTCAGATTCAGATTCACATTGTAACCGATTCAACTGTGTGATGTAATTAGTTAGAGCCTAGAAAAGAAGCAAAAGGTTGGAAGACTCTCAATTTTAATTCAAAGATTTCAGGAGAATTCATGAGATGAAACATGTATTTGGAGTATAAACTTACATTAATAGTATCATCTTTAAGACTAAGCGTTACTTGTAAATCTTTCTGTGACTTCTCAAATGATTTCATTTGTTCACTGAGCTCAGCGTGTGATGTACTCCAGTCTTTCACTTCCTGCTGCAACTGAAAAGTCAAAACAAATGAATTCCTATGGGTTAGGGAGGGGTTTCTGCACTGGATACATCAGGACTACAAGACTTAGACAAAGAAATACAGAGCCATACTCCTCGGTGGCCTCCCTCAATCGAGGAGGTTGAGACCTTGGTTAAGGAAGAGGGCAGAGTGGCCTCAACTCTCACAGCTGCAGTAAGAACATCAGAGCTATCAGGAAGTTGAGCCTGTTTATTGCATTCCCCAGAAAATTGCTGCCAATTCAAATAATTTATCTCCAGCAGGAATGGCTGGGCACATATGACTGTCTCCTAAATTTAGATTCCTTATCATGTAATCTTCCCTTGGCCGGTGAATCAGTAACTACTCAAAAGAGGATCATAAAATACTTAATTTTCTGGTTTAAAAAGTTTCTTTGAGGCTATGCAAGTTAATAACTGATTGACATTTGATAAGAAAAGCAATAATCCAAAAATCCAAAACAGATGGAGACCATATATATGCACTCAATTTGGGGAGCATTGTTTAAACTTTGCATATCTAGAAAAGGTCCTACATGAATATTCCTTACCTCAGAAACAGATCCAAAAAAGATACAAGATAATGATATTCACTTCTCTAGTTTACATTATGTATGACATCAAATTTTATTTACCTCCTCTTTCTTCTTCTTAAGCATGGTATTTTCTTTCTGAAGCTGACAGCATTCCAACTTCACCTTCTCTTCACGAAGCTTAGCTTCATTAAGGACAATGTGAAGCTAATGCAAAACACTACAGTTAGTGAATTAATTCCAAAGAAAAAACAAAGTTATATTTTCCCAAACCACACATCATACAGTTCTCATTTTTTGCACATTTTAGCACACCTCAAATTTTTGGTCTGCAACAAAACTAAGATATAGTATTAATATCCGTTAGCAAGAGTTGGCAGCTTTACCTCTGAAAGTTCAGAAGTATTCACTGAAATGACATCTTTAAGCTTCTCTATAGTTTTCTTATTTTCCATTATCTGCCAGGTGAAAACAGAACACAAAATATGCATTAGGATTTCAGTAGAAATACTGATATATATATGTGTGTGTGTGTACACACACATATATATACTAAAAAGATAAACACAACAAAATTTTTGTCAAGCCATCCCATTACATTTCAGGTAAATGCAGGGGATCCAGCTTTGGACTAAGCAAAAAATCAAGAACTGAAAGAGATGAGGGAAAATGAAGTCATAAATATTTCATGGCATCCACAACCTTACTGTTTATGAGATAACCAGAAAAAAAGGTCAAAGTATAGAAAATCATAATGCAATAAGTAAATAAAATGTTTTAAAGCATAGAAAATTAACTAATTAATTACTGTTTCAAGTAAACCAGTTCAAATTAGTAATTTTTTTCTAGTGATAGAGAAAAAAATTTCCCAAGATCATTTTTAAAATTTTCTTATCTGAAGTAAAAAATGATAAAATTTAAGGAAGAATAGACTAATCTCACATACAGAAGAAATACAAAAAATTTATAAATATACCCGCTCCTTAAGGAAGTGGATATAACTCTGCAATCTTTGTTTGCAATGCCTGGGATTGAATCCTGGGCCTCATGTATGCTAGGCAAGTGCTCTACCATGAGCTGCATCCTGAGCTTGTAACTCTTCATACTTTAACTGTGGGCTGTGCATGGTAACTTCCAAAGAATACAATATGAAAAGGATTGGAAAGAATTTTTACAGTGGAGAAATCTGATAAATACTACCTCAGCTAGGTGATCAAGCTTACTTGGGGGTAGGATATTTTAGAACACACTCTCTACTATCTTTTGCAACTTTTATGTAATTATAGAAACTTATAAAAATTGAAAATGAAATAAATTTTTTTAAGTACAGAAAATTGATTAATTCATTACTCTTTCAAGTAAAAAGTAAACAAATACTGTTCAACTGGACAATAGTTTTTTAGTTGTTCTGCATGTTTCCAAGGGTAGAGCAAAGCAATATGAAAATTATCCAAGGTTGAGAATAAAAATATTTCCTAGGCCCATAAAAATAATTTGTTGTATCAGTACTTAAAAGTTCCACAAAATGGGCAGAAGTGGGTTCAACTTCCTTGGCTCCTAATCTTACTTTAGTTAACAGCTAGACTAAGTTTAACTTAACCAATTTTACAAAATATTCCAAAAGCCAAATTGCAGTAACACTTAGCAGCAAAACTCTTACCAAGTCCTGATTCTTAGCTTTCTGTTCTTTCTCAGATTCTAACATAACATGAAGACTTTTAGCTCTCTCATCCAGAAGTTCATTAGCTTTTTCAAGAAGCTTCATTTTATCCTGGAAAAAATAGGTGTCAAGATTACTCACTCATTACATTTACTTTTGAGTTTAGAATGTAATTCCCCCCAAAAAAGGGATTTTTACCTTGTAATTAGTTGTTTCATCAGAAAGAATCATTTTTTGTTTCATGGTTTCTTGAACCTGTTTCTTTGATTCCTTCACCTATGCAAATAAAGCATTCAGAATTAAGATACACAAATTATAGTGCTACTATACAAGTTACTTCCAGACAAGTGACCCTTTCCAGAAGAAAGCAGTACTTAATACATGACTGCTTATAATTTGGATGATTTGTAGGAAATAATGAAAAAAATTTTAAAATACGATTTTTAAATTAAAACAGGTAGA
This sequence comes from Ictidomys tridecemlineatus, assembly GCF_052094955.1. Taxonomy (NCBI): domain Eukaryota; kingdom Metazoa; phylum Chordata; class Mammalia; order Rodentia; family Sciuridae; genus Ictidomys; species Ictidomys tridecemlineatus. The sequence continues at coordinate 28,509 of NW_027522702.1, forward strand.
AATGATTCAAGCTAGAACCAAGGGAGAAAGAAACAAAAAAATAATTATACCTTCTGTTCATAATTTGACAATTTCTGCATTAGTTCTTCATTTTCTTTTATGAAATTGTTCACCTTTTTGGAAATTTGCTGTTCATTGACTAAAAGGGGGAAATATACAAGATTATTACAATCACTAAATGAAATTCAATTATTCAATCTACTAAAAGCAAAGACATGTTATATGGTACTATGAGGAAATACTTCTTAGCATAGCTATTATGCTTTTAAAAAGAAATCTATGCTTATTAGCAATAAGAGTATAAAAATTATTAAAATTTAAGAAAAATATAAGAACAATGATATTTTGCTGGGCGCAATGGTACACACCTGTAATCCCAGTGGCTCAGGAGGCTGAGCTAGAAGGATCCCAAGTTCAAAGCCAGCCTCAGCAAGAGCGAGACACTAAGCAACTAAGTGAGACTTGGTCTCTAAATATAGGAGGTTGGGGATGTGGCTCAGTAGCGTGCCCCAAAGTTCAATCCCAGGTACCCCTCCCATCCAAAATGATATTTCAATTTAAGCTTATTTCACAGATGGGAAATACAGTAAAGTGTTGTAGCTTGATATTCCTCCCTTCTCAAAACACTTTCTTTTCAGAAAATGGAATCATTTAATTCTTTGCAAAGAAAAACAGAAATGAAAACATACTGATTCACATTACCATTCTTTAAATTATCTACTCAATTACTTTATGCATGATTAAATCATTAGCATAGAAATACTCTTCAAATGTAATACATCTGCATTATATCAATATTCAAAGTTAATCTGCCCCAAATTAAAACTTATCATCTCCCTATCCACAATTTGTTCCTCCTCTTTATCTCCTATCTCAGAGTTGGAACCATCATCATCTACTCTATTATCCATGCTAGCAACCTAGGAACAGTAAAATTTTCAGGAGGTAAAAAAGATAATAGACATTAAAAGTCACTGTATCTACTTCTAACATACATAAAACACACATCAAACACCAATACAAAGGGTTATTACAAGTTTAAGAGACCTAAAAATTTACCTTGATATACTCTATCTTTTACCTAGAAGAGAGAAAAAAGATTAAATTTGATATCAAACATCTGCTCAATAGAAACAGCATTCCTAAAACAACAATCAGAATCATAACCAAGTGAGAATTTAATAACATTCTGGTTCAGGATAATAATTTATAGGATTAAAAATAAGTAAAGGTTAACAAGCCTTTTAAATTTAATTGGTAGTGATATTTCATAAATAGCCTCTGACATAAAAACACTAAGATATGCACCTTATTTCACAGTAAATATGTGTGTGTATGTGTGTGTGTGTGTGTGTGTGTGTGTGTGTGTGTACTCAAAATCATTTACTTGACAATTCTAAATAACCAGGATAAAGTCTAGAAACAATGACTATTCAAAAGGAATCTGAGGAAACAATATTAAAGGCATAATCTTTGTACTAAGATATGCCACTTTCACTCACCAGAAAACATCTTAGAACTCCAATTTAAATTTGGCTATTGGCTGAATTTAGAAACTAAGAGGCTACATCATCTTATTTCTGCAAACCACTAAATGTATAGCAAGAATTCTGAAAGGGAAGACTGCTAGAAGAAAATGCACAAGCAACAAGAGAAATGACAATTAACATATTCTGGAAAGGACAAAAACAATCATTTCCAAAAGACAGCAATAAACTACCTGATAATAAAACGTAAGCAGAAATTTTTTTAAAACATCACTAAATTTCTTTATAACTTAGCATATTACTTGTCCTTTCAAATGTTATAAATGGTGATGGGATACTCAGATGTGTCCATGGATCATCCATGGGATCTTCGTAATAGGAAATTGCATTCAGAAAACTCCAACACAGAAAGAAATGAACATTTCTTTAATGTCATAGCCTTGCTAACCTTTTACTCAAAATGACAACAGAGGAAAATGGGAAGTAGCATAAAAGCATTCATCTAAGGTAAGGACTAAAGTTCCAAAGTCAAATGCTGAAACTGAGGAGCAACAAGCTAGGAACCAGATCCCACATAACCTAGTGAAAAGAGAAACAGGTACCAGGGTTTTTGAAATGAAAGAAACAAGAGAGAGAAATATAAAATGTTGTCATGTTTTTCCCTTCTCTTTATCCTTCTATTTCCTTTTTCCTTTTAGCTGAGAAAAAGTTCAATGAGATTAGAAAATTCCTCACAGGAATCCAGGCAAACGATTCTTCTATTTAAGAAGGGAATACTTTCTAGGAGATTTTACACTCAATTGTACAAGGAGAGGAAACTTATCTTAACAATGATATGTCTGATATAATTAAGAAATCAGAAAAAGAACAATCAGATTTGAAAAGATTTGTATCCAATGCTTTTGACCTCTTTAACTGTTAGGCTTTTCATATGCAAAGTCCATTTACCTAAAATAATTTTCTTCCAATTATGTTAAATAACTATGAAACAGAATGACCTACAGTACAAACATAAGTATGTATAAGCATATATATATACACACACACACACACACACACACACACACACACACTTATACATATATGTACACATATACACAGAGATAGACTAATTCTGCTCAGGAAAAAAAAAGACTTAATGAACAAAACATTTAATGGATTTTTGGACAACACATAATCTATACTTCCAAATAAAAAGGTATTTTCTGAACATATGATCAAATCATAAAATCTGGGAAAAATTTATATAAAAGACTGGAAAAATTATCTCATCTCCTTTTTCTCATTTTACTGTATTTCTTTGCAGCATTTCCCCCTGTTTATATGTGTTTATATTAACATACAGTTCATCAACATTTAAATCTTAGTTTCTGCTTTTTTTCCCCACTTCACATTTAATTGTGAGCATTTTCTGTACCTCAAAGCTTTGAAATAAATACATCTGCCTACTATTCCATTAATTGAACATACAATAACCCCTAAATGAATTATGTTGTGCTAAGTCTTCAATCTAATACACTGTTCCATTGAAAAACATTACCAAAATCTTCAAAGCATAGTTATTTCTTTAAGATAGATTACTAGACATATATGCTACATAAAAGGATATTTATCTAACCTATCCCATCTTTTATCCCACTTTTAAGACTTCTGATACATATGAAACTACTGGTCAGGATGGCTGTAAGAATTACCAGTTCTACCAACTGCACCCACACTAAATTATTTTATAAGGTTAGTTTGACTTAAACCACTAATTTGTGTTTTAGCAACTGAAAAAGAAAAAAAAGGGGGGGGCAGTGACTATATAAAATAATCCTTGTGCTTATGTGCTGAGGTATAAGTAAGTTAATTTACTCACAACAAGAACAGTTCTCCAAAAGAAAATGACAAAGGATACAATCCCAAAGAAAACAGTGAAAACTACAGGCTTCCATGGTAGTCCATAAAAATCAGGCCCAGGTTGAGTATCATCAGGCAATGTAGTAAACAGCTGAAACAGACAAATTAGAAGAAATGGGAAACCTTAAATTTATTACAAAACAGTCACAAAGAATCATGGCAATTCTAAACCAACCTCCTCATCAGAAATCAACCTCCTCAATATTTTCCAATAGCTTCTTCAAGAGAGAGGATACTGGCAGTCTCACATTTTTTGTTGGCTTGCAGTGTTTTCAAGTATAATGAATCTAAATACTTTTTTAAAAAATATTTATTTATGTATCTTTAGTTTTAGGGTGGACACATTGTTTTGTTTTTATATGGTGCAGAGGATCCAACCCAGTGCCTCATGTATGCTAGGCAAGCGCTCTACCACTGAACCACAACCCCAGCCCGAATCTAAATACTTTAAATTGAGCATACATTTCCAGTTTGTAACAGGCCCTATATCATCACATTGTCTAACACCTGGCTAGAATCCCTCTGGATCATTCTTTTCTCTTAGATAACCTGGTTTTTATAATTTAAAAATTCATTTAAGACAAAAACTTAAATATATGAAAGAACTAATTAATTTTATGGCAACAAATAAAAACAATGATGATATAAGATTTTAAATCTTACTTCCATTCCACTCTTATATAAACAGATAAGTGACATGTAATTTCAGACAACTCTTGAAAACTGGCTTAAACTTCTCTGAATTTAACATCCTTCTATAAAATTCAAAGCCTAATTTTAAATGGTTGCTCAAAGGCAGTGCAGTAAACACCTGCCTACTCTTCCCTGTTTTCACCGCCCTCTACACGTAATAGGAGATAACTGTCATTTGGGCCCAATTCCCCAGCAGTCTCCGTAGGGAAAACACCTGTAGTAACCTTAGCTGTTTGGATTGTTGGCTGCATTTCGGAACATACCATGAGGTTGTCACCTCTATTCCATCAAAAAAAAAAAAAAAAAGTGCAAGTGGGGAAAGCTCAAGTACACTCTCACCGGCCTCGCTTAACAATACACTCAAGTCCTGCCTGCCTTGGGCCCGACACACTCCATTTCTCCGTTGCCACGACAGTCAGTGCACCCACTCCGCCAGAACTCAGCCACCCGCCTGCCAGAGCTGGGGTCCCTCCCTGGGAATGGGACCGTCACCTCCAGTAGCTTGGCAATGAGGGCTGCGTAGAGCACCGACAGGGGTCCCAGGAGCTCCGGGTCCCCCGGGAAAGCAGTGACAGAAGGCACAGTGGCAGGTACTGAGTCCATGGTGTAGGGACAGCTGAGCGGAAGCAACGCTTCCATGCAGAACAGCACAGGACCCTCTTTCACCGTTTCCTACTTCGGTAGGACCCAGCGCAGAGGGCGGGTACTGGGAGTGAACTTTGCCTTCCTCCACCGCAGGCGCTTTCCGCCCAACGCAAGTAAAACGCGTCATCAGAGGAAGCCCCTGGGCCCACAGCAGTGAGAGGACAGAGGATGCAGAGGGGCGGGCAGGGAGCGGAAAGAACCAACTGCGGAGCCCAGCGGGGGACAGCGCAAGGAGAGCCCAGCAGAAGAGTCCAAATGAAAGGACTCCAGAAGGAAAGAGGCTCACCTGTCCCCGGAACTGGGAGAGGACCAGCGATTTAGAAGGCCCTGGAGGAAGCCAGGGAACTAGCAAAAGGGGATTATAGGCAGAGACTAGGAAAAAGGAGAAAGTCAGGCCTCCCAGCTCCTCCCAGAGCAAAACCCTTTTGTCAACGTGTTGAGACACCAGGTACCTACCTGCCCCAAAAGTGCAGACAGAAGAGGAGAAGCTTCTCCTGCTCCCTTATAAAGGACTACTGCTTGGACTGGGCTTTCCTTCCCTGCTCAATCCAGTCCTGTTACTTTCTCCAATTGTGGATGACACTCTTTTTAAAAAGCCTTACCCTAAGGAATCATGTCATTATCACCCCACTCCGGTGGCTTCATTTCTGGATGCCACATTTTAAGGTTGCATGACTTGTGGAAAAGAACAGAATCATGAATAGCCCCCAAAAATCACGTGCTAAAAATTGAAGAAACTGGGGACGTTTAACTTGGGGAGGGAATGAACATATGTGGATCTTTAAAAATCTGTCATCAAGTTGATTATAGTCAATTCAAAAGAACAAGAATAAGCAGGAAAGCACTGAAAAAGAAGAGCAATGAAGGGTACAGGGAGGGCAGACTATATAATTAATTCATGTACCCTCGTCCAAGCCCAAGAATACATAGAGATTGTGGGACAGAATAGAGAATCCAGAAACAGAACCAACTGGACACTTGGGGTACAATAAAAGTTAGTTTGGGGAAAATAGACTTTCTAATAAGTAGCGTTACCACATGGAAAATTATAAAATTGGATTTTTCTCTACTTATTCAAAAGATAAACTACAAATGGATAAGAAACATGAATGTAAAAATAGAAAATAAACAAGTACTAGAAAATATTGGGTGAAATTTTCTATGTATTATGAGTGGGCAAAACCTGCCTCATTGAAAAAATCTTTCCTGGCTGTATCTAAACCTGCTACACACACACACACACACACACACACACACACACACACACACACACAGTTTGACAATGACAACCTGAGAAAAAATATTTGCAACCTATTATTGTCCAAAGAATCATGTTCCTGAAATATAAAGAACATTATAAATAAAATGGCCAGCAAACCTATACAAAAATGGGCTGAAGAAATAAACAGATCTCAGGAAAAGAAATGCAAATAGCTATAACATATGGAAACATGCTCTGCTTAGCTCATAATGAACAAAATACAAATTAAACCACACCAAGATACCATTTCTCACTTGCATTGGCAAGATCCAAACGTTTGACCACATACTCAGTAGGTGAGAGAATGTGGGGGAATACAAATTCTCAGATAAGTATACAAAATGATACAACCCTTATGAATGAGATTTGGCAACATCTCCCAAAACTGCTTATATATTTACCTATTAACTCAACAATCGCACTTTTTTTTTTTTAACTTTTTCAGTGCTGGGGAAGGATATCTAGGGCAAGTGCTCTACTGCTGAGCTATAGTCCCCCAGCCCTAACTTCTAAAGATACTGGGAATACAACAACAAATGTTTAAAACTTGTATTTACAAAACTATGTTATTCAAGCATTAATTATAATAATACAAGATGGTCACAAAAGGCTGAAACAACCGTCATCAATGAAAGTTGTTGAATAAACCAAAGAAGAAAGAAAATAATTTTAAATACTGCTAAGAGCTGGTTTCCAGAATATATATTTTTAAAATGAAGTAGAGAAAAATATTTGTAGAATACTAATTGTATCTTAGAAAGTGAAAAAAGATGAGTATATTATTTCTTATAGCTTTGAGGTAAAATTGACATGCAATAAATTACATGTATTTAAAGTGTGCAATTTGATAAATTTTAACATGAAATTATGAAATCACCATTATAATCAAGATAATATACACATCCTTTACTTCCAAAAATATTCTCATTCTCTAGGTAATTCTGCCCTTTGTCACCCTTCCTTCTTGCCCCCCACTTTCCCATTCCTCCAGCAAAATGTCTATCTTAATAGATTGCTTTGTATTCCTCAAGTTTTATGTGTATGGGATAATGTATTTTCTATGGCTTCTCTTATTCAGCATAATTTGAGATTCATCTACATCAGTTTATCTATCATCTATTTTTATTGCTGAGTAGCATTTCATTATATGTACATACCACAATTTGTCTATCATCTATTGATAGACATTTGGATTTTTTTCCAGTTTGGGGCTTTTACAAATATAAAATTCCTCCTATTGCTATATAACTTATCTTTTCTTTGGAAAAGAATGGTTGGATATGACTGGTATATGTTTACCTTTTTAAGAAGGTGATTCTACCACTTTATATCCCCACCAGCTGTGTACCCATCCAGTTCCTCCATCTCCAACCACTCAGCACAATTGTCTTTAATATTAGATATTTAATAAGTGTGTAGTGGTAACTCTTATGCTTCAAAATTGCATTTCCCTGATAATTATGTCAAGCATTTTTAATGTCTTTATTTACTATCTGTTTATCTTCTTTGATGAAGTGTTATTTTACAGGACTATATTTTTTCTAATGAGTTCTAAGAGTTCTTCATATATTCTTGATGCAAGTCTTGATAAATGCTTTACAGTAATTTCCTCCCAGCTTGTGTTTTGTCTATTTCATTCACTTCAAAGTGTATTTTGAATTACAGAGGTTTTAGTTTGATGAATCCCACATTGTCAAATCCTTTTTAATGCTTTTGTTGTCAAATTTAAGAAATCTTTGCCAAACCTAAGTTCAACAAAAATTTTTCTCTTATTTTTTTCCTAGAGGTTTTGTAGTTTTGAGTTTAATATTTAAGTCTGTGAGTTAATTCAGGTGTCTAATGCAAGGCATGGATCAATATTTTGCATATAAATATGCAGTAATTTCAGTACCATTTGCTGAAAAACTTCCCATTCTCTACTTGTCTTTCCATCTTTGTCAATGACTGTTGCCATATATATTGTGTATCTATCTCTGAATTCTTGGCTCTGTTCCAATGTTTTGTCTGCAATCCTGATTACTGTAGCTTTAGAATATTTTTTTTTCTTTTTTTCCTCTTCGTATGGTACTAGGGATTGAACACAGGACCTTGCATATGCTAGGCAAGTGCTCTACCACTGAGCTACATCCCCAGGCCTAGATTAAGTCTTGAAGCCACGTATTCTAGGTCTGTTGCAATCAGCTTGTCATTTTCTACAAAACTCTGCAGGAATTTTGATTGGAATAATGTTGACTCTGGTGATTAAACTGGGATGAATGGACACCTTAGTCTTCTGACTCATAAATTAGGTATATCTCTCCATTTAGGTTCTCTTTAATTTTTATCAGCAATATTTTATAGTTTTTAATATATACATTTTAGTTTTTGCCACGTTTATGTTTAAATACTTCATATTTTTATTCTATTGTACATGGAAATCTTTAAAATTTCAATTTCTAATTATTCATTGTTAATATATAGAAAATATAATTGCTTTTAGATGTAAATTTTATCTGTCAACCTTACAATAGCTTTTTTCTAGATCATACCAGATTGTATCTATATATATTCATGTTATCTGAAAATAAAGAGAATTTTATTTCTTTCTTTCCAATCTGAGTGCATTTTATTTCTTTTTCTTGCCTTAGTATACTAGCTATTTCCTTACTGCACCCCAGTACAATGCTAAATAGATGTAATGAGAGTGGACATCTCTGTTTGGTTTCTGATCTTGGGGAAAAGTATTCAGTTATCAACCATTAAGTATGAGGTTAGCTGCATTTTTTCAGAGGATATTTTAAGCTCCCTTCTATTCCTAGTTTGTTATTTGTTTTTCTACATCAATAATAAATGCTGAGGGGCTGGGGTTGATACTCAGTGGTAGAGCACTTGCCTAGCATGTGTGAGGCAATGGGTTCGATTCTCAGCACCACATATAAATAAGTGAATAAAATAAAAGTCAATCAAAATCTAAAAAAAAATTTTTAAATAATAATCAGGGCTGATTTTTTTTTACATGTCGATGGGATTTATTGTCACCTACTTGTACATGCACACAAAATAACAATATAATTTGGCCAATATTACTCCCCAACATTTCCCCCCTCTGCTATATTTTTTAAATGCTTGTTTTGTATCTCTTGAGCTAAACAAGAGTATGGGATATGTGTATGGAATAATGTATTTTCTATGGCTTCTCTTATTCAGCTTTTAGGTACATCAATGTGGTAATTTTCATTGATTTTCAAATGTTAAATAAATTTTGGATTCTTGACATAAATCCCCATCATCAGTCTAGTTTTTGTCTATGATGTATTTTCCTTTTACATATTGTTGTATTCGACTTAAATTTTTGTTTAGAATTTCTGTACAGATTCATTGGAGATCTCTTGAGAGGTATGTGATTTTCTTTTCTTGTTATATCTTTGTCTTGGTTTGGTGTAGTGATAACACTGGCTTCATAGGAGAAATATTTCCTTGCTTTAATATTCTACAAGGGTTTAGTATTACTAATACTATTAGGAATTAGTATCATTTCTTCCTTACAGGAATTGGATCACCAATAAAGCTATCTGGGTCTTATATTTTTTTCTTTGTAGAAAGGTTTTTACCTATACCTTCAATTTCTTTAATAGTCAACAAGGTTTATGAAGTTGTCTGTTTTTCTTGAGTGAACTTTTGCAATTTGTGGCTTAAATAGAATTTCTTCATTTCATCTAAATTGTCAACTTAATTAACATAAACTGTTCATAATATCCCCATTATCAGTCTAGTATCTGTGAAATCTGTAGTTATATCCCTTCTCTGATTGCGGATATTGGTAATCTGTGTCTCCTCTTTTATTTCCCTCACTAGATGTTGATCAATTTTATTCATCTTAAAGAACTAGCTTTGGGTTTCATTGATTTTCTCTTATTTTCCTTTTTTAAAATTTTACTGACTTATAGTCTTTATTATATCTTTTTTTCTTGCTTACTTGGAGATTAACTTATTTTTCCTTTTCTAGTTTCTCATAGTAGGAACTAAAGTCAATGACTGGAGACTTCTTTTTTAATAAAGCTATCTTGGGCCTGGTAGTGCTATAAATTTTCCAATAACGCTTTAGTGACATTGCACAAATGGATATGTTGTTTTCAGTTTTATTGAACTCAAAATATGAATTTCTTCTTTGATTTATTTGACTCAAAAATTATTTAGCAGTGGGGGCTAAGGTTGTAGCTCAGTGGTAAAGTGCTTGCCTCACATGTGTGAGGCACTGGGTTCGATCCCCAGCACCACATAAAAATAAATGTACTGTGTTGTTCATTTATATATATATATATATTTAGCAGTCTGGCACTAAAGTTTTCAAATATTTGAGAAATTTCCAGATTTTTCCATTATTGATTTCTCATTTTATTGTGTTCAGAGAACAAGCTTTGCCTGACTTTGAATACTTTTATATTTACTGATAATTTTTTTAAGATCCAGAATACAGTTTATCTTGGTAAATGTTCCATGTGCACTAAGCTCCTTGGGAGTTTTCTATAAACATCAATTAATTTCAAATGGATGGATTGATTATGTCATTCACACTTTCTACAATCTTACTTTTATTTTTCATTTTCTGCCAATTGCTGAGGAGAGGATATTAAAATCTCTAAATGTAATCTATAGGATTCATCATTTTCCTCATAATTCTATCAATTTTTATACTTCATGTATTTTGAAGGTCTAATATTAAAAGTACAAGCATTTAAGTTTATTATATAATCTTGACTGATTCCTTTATCATTAGGAAATAACTTTCTTTAGTCCTGATGATATATTTTGCCCCACAACCTCTTTTGGTTTAATGTAGCTACTCCAGATTTCCTTTGACTAGTGTTTAACATGAGATACCTTGTTCAATCATTTTAATTTTGACTTCTTTGTGTCTTTCTTTGTGTCTTTACAGTGTTATTCCCTTAGACATCTATTTGGGTCTTGCTTCTTTAGGCAATATGACAATCTCTGTTTTTAACTGATGTATTTAGATACTTTCCACTTAATAGGATTACTGCTGTGCATAGGTGTAAGCTTAATATAATCTTCTATTTGTTCCTTCTGTTCTTTGTTCTTTTTCTTTTCTTTCTGTCTTCTTTTGCAGAAATACCACTATCGGTATTTTTAGTGATTCCTCTATTGGCTTATTAAGCTATAACTCTGTTTTCTAATCTTAGTGCTTCAGGGTTTAGAATGTACATCTTTAATTTGTCACAATATACCTTCAGATGATACTGTATTACTTCACATATTCAATAAGAACGTTACAATAATTACTACCCTTCTGAGATTTATACTGTTGTCATGTATTTTACTTTACATGTTTTCTAAATCCCATACCACACTGATGTTTGTCTTTAAACAGTCAATGACTTTTTAAAATGTTCAAATAAGAAAAATTATTTTAAATATTTATGCACACAGTCACCATTTTCAGTGTTCTTTACTCCTTTATTCCATTATTTCCATCTGCTGTCTTGGTGCAAGTGTAGGGTGAATTCTTTCAGCTTGTATGTCAGTACAAGTCTTCATTTTAGAAAGATATTTCACTGGGCATGATATTATCGGCCAACATTATTACTCTTCAAATATATTAAAGGTATCACTCCACTATATTCTTTTATGCCTAATTTCTGACAAGAAATCTGATGTCATCCTTAGTTCTTCTCTACATAAATGTTTTCTCTAACTGCTAAGATTGCTCTTTATCACTGGTTTTGAGCAATTTATTTATGATATAATATACCTTGATATAGCTTTATTCATGCTTTTTGTACTCTAGTTCCTTTTAATATCTTGGATCTGCAGATGTACAGTTTTCACAAATTTTTGAAAATTTTTGGCCATCATTTCTTAAAATATTTTTCTGAATACCTCTCAACGCTCAACTTGAAACTGTCCCACAGCTCACTGATGCTCTGGTTCACTTTTCTTTAACAGAAGAAATTTTCCCTGTGTTTCATTTGGGGTACTTCTCCTGTTATGTCCTCAAGTTCACTAACAATTTCATCACAAATGCTTATTCTGACATTAATCCCATCCACTGTGTTTATCATATATTTTCAACTCTAGAAGTCTGATTTTCTTAAAATGTATCTTCTATATCTCTTTTTACCTTTTTAACACACGAAATATAGTAGTAATAACTTTTTAAAAAATGCCATTACCTCATTCTAACATCTCCGGCAGTTCTCGGTTGGCTTTGATTGGATGATTCTTCTCCTCATCATTGTGGATTGTATTTTTCTTGCTTCTTTGCATGCCTGGTAAGCTTTGATTCGATGCCATACATTATGAATTACTATTCTTAATATTTTGTATACAATTAAATTACTGGAAACAATTTGATTCTCTTGGGTCTGAATATTTGCTAGGTATTACATAAATTGTAATAGTCAGTCCGAGGTAACGCCCTTCTGATTATTCTACCCAACTTCCTTAGATAGTTTTTTCCAGGTGCTATTCTGGTCCCTGTGTTAGGACCTGTTCCTTCTAATCACTTAAGATTGTTTCTATGACTTGCTAAGCAGTTTCATCACACTTATGTGCAGATCAATACCCTGCTGAACACTCAGAGAGCCTTTCACAGATTTCCAGAATTGTCTCTCAATGTAGCAACCTTCTTTTGGTACTCCACCCTGTGAATTCTAGTCACTTCGGTTTTCCTGGAATCTCAGCACCATCTCTCAATTCATGGTATCCTCTGGTTCTGCCTGACTTCCCCTTCTTTGTCATGGCTTGGGAATCTCTTAACATAGTAAAAGCTGGGACAACTAAAGAGCTCACAGCATTTGTTCCTTATGTTTCCAGAATCATTCTTTGTTGCTTGATCTTCAATGTTGCTGGATCTTCAAATTTTATCTGTTTGTGGGTTTTTTTTTCATATTTATTTTAGTTGTTTCAGTTGGGAAGGTGAAGCCAGTACCTATATAAAGCTATCATAGCTAGATGTAAAAATCATTTGCTTTTCTTTTTCTTTTTATGGTGCTGGGGATTGAACACATGGCCTCATGTATGGTAGGCAAGTGCTCTACCACTGAGCTACATATCCCTTTTCTCATTTGCTTATTTTTTTAATAACAGAATACATAATGAAATAAATTTTAAAAGTTAACTATAAAAGAGAGTAACATCAGGGTAGACAGAACTGGGACAAAAGCTAGAATTCTTTCAAAATCAGGCAGGAGAATCACAAGTTCAAAGCTAGCCTCAGCAACTTAGCAAGTCCCTACGCAATTTAGTGAGAACTATCTCTAAATAAAAAATAAAGAGGCTAGGTATGTGGCTCAGTGGATAGGAGCCCTGGGTTCAATCACCAGTACTAGAAAACAGAAACAACTTATTTTTACAAATTAACTTTGGCTCTTCTAAATATTTAAATAATTGTAAAATAAACAAAAAAATCTTTATAAAGTAATACCTAAATATTGAAAGCAAAAATGAAACAACCTGTGACATCAAGTTGGTGACAAACCACAGAAATGAATTAGTTCAAACATACCTTAGTGGGATATAGCTTAAAGACAAGAGAATTTCATTTCAGGAATACATTCCTGAAAGTATTTTAAATAACATAAATATAGTCTTGTGTTGCTTAATGATGGGAATAAATTCTGAGAAACACATCTTAGGCAATTTCAGCATGTAAACATCATTGAGCATACTTATACAAACCTAGAAAATATAGCCATTTCCACACGTAGGTATTCATATATGGTATATCATCGCTTTGGGGATAAAAACCTATAAGATATTATTATACTGAATTCTGTAGACAATTGTAACATTGTAAATGTTTATATATCTAAACATATCAAAACACAAAAAAGATATTAAAAATACTAGGTGACAAGAATTTTTTAGCTCCATTATTATGCACTAATGACCAAAATGTCATTAAGTGGCACAAGACTGTAAACAATTATACTGATGTCATTGAAAACTGGAACTCCAACATCAGAGAAAGAAAACACAAATCTAAGATAGATGAAGTGAAGTAAAATCTTTCCTGAATTTTCATGGGAATTATCTAAATGACATGATGAAAAATCCCCACATATTTCTGAGCTTTGTTCACTAAAAAGGCCTACAAATGACAGTCAATTTGAGCAATAAGCAATCCTGGTACTTGGAATGTAGCCTCTAAATATCATTTCCTATTGAAAGGAACCAAAGTTCTTTTAGAGAAATAGTTCCTTCAAGGTCTGGACAGGGAATGTTTAAGATGAACTTGGAATATCTCATAGTTCAAAAGCAAGGGAAATAGGTAACAATGACCACTAAGTGGTGGCAAAGGGTCCCAGGAGCCAAGATAAAGAGGCTTCTACAAGGCAAAAGGGGGAGAAATTGAGCATCAGGTAAGAACAATTACTATTCCTAACTGGATTAAACACACCAAATATTTTTAAATGCATGACGTCATATTGACTCTTAAATAAAAGTTAAAAAGATTTCAAAAGCCCCTTTGGGTATCATTTGATAATGCTAGAATACCACCTTACTATTCTGAAAAGTAATGAAGAAAAGGAATCAAATGTTTATCTCCTGCCTTAACTATACAAACCAAATATCTGTGTAAAGAATAATCAATCATAGCCAGGCGTCGTGGCACACACTTGTAATCCCAGTAGTTCGGGAGGCTGAGGAGGGAAGATAGCAAGTTCAAAGTCAGCCTCAGCAAAAGCGAATTGCTAAGCAACTCAGTGAGACCCTGTATATAAATAAAATACAAAATAAGGCTGGGGATATGGCTCACTAGCCAAGTGCCCCTGAGTTTAATCCCCAGTACAAAAAAAAAAAAGAAAGAAAGAAAGAATAATCAATCATAAATTTTTATTTGTATAGGCATCCCAGCCTTTAAATGAAGAAAGAAAAATCCCAGCAACTCAGACCATTGCTATTTTGCAACCTGTAATATATTAGCAAATCTCACCAAGGTCACTGTTGACTAGTAGTCAACATCAAAGGAGAGGACATGCAGATGTCAATGCAATATTTTATTAAGTTTTCATAAGAAACAGAATTGAACCTAAACCTGACTACCAATTTCCAAGAAATATAAAGCAACAGAGAAAGGCTGAGGTTGTTAGCTCAGCACTTGCCTAGAATGCATGGAGCCCGAGGTTCAATCCCCAACACCACCAAACAAACAAACAAACAAAAAAAAGGCAATAGAGAAAACAGGTTAAATTGTTGTACCAGGGGGATGTCATTTATTCACCAAAGCTACAATATATCCTAGAAGTCCCACAAACATATTTTTTTCAATTATCGCAAAAAGTTACAACAAAAGGATAAATCAATAGAGAGTAACTTATATGAGACTTGTTCTCCCACTGAAAGCAACCAGAAAGTTGGAATATATATATATATATATATATTTTTTTTTTTTTGGTATCAGGGATTAAACTCAGAAGCACTTGATCACTGAGCCACATCCCCAGTCTCAGCCCCATTTTGTATTTTATTTAGAGACAGGGTCTCACTGAGTTACTTAGCACCTCACTTTTGGCTTTGAACTCATGATCCTCCTGTCTCAGCCTCCCGAGCCACTAGGATTAAGGCATGTGCCACCATGCCCAGTCAAAATATATTTTTAAAGAGCTATTTTTCAGATAGAAAGCCACAAGGGACATGAAACTGTCACCCCTAAGAGCAGGAGAACAAATAGATGAGCATTTCACCTGGAGGCACCCTCTAGACCTCAGTTTGGGAAGGGGAACCCAAATAGGGCATAACAGTCTCACTGAGGAGAGAGAGACCAGAGTTCCAGGAGATTAAGCAGCCAAAAATATGTAGAGAAAACTACCAGAAAGATGGGAGCCACAAAGAAAGAGAGTTCCAGAAATCTGCATGGAGGTGGTCTTCAGTTTGTGGCTACATTCTAAGCAGTACCTGCGAGGGCCAAGAACAACTATAAGCTAACCAATCCCACAGTTGGCACTGAGCTGGGAGAAGTCTGGATTCCAGCTAGCCAGAGAGAGTTGACATACAAAAACAGTATGGTCAACAAGCTCATGAAGAAGTATTTGATCCAGGCATCATGGCACATGTCTGTAATCCCAGCAACTCAGAAGGTTGAGGCAGGAGGATCCCAAGTTTGAGGCTGGCAACTTATCAAGGGCCTAAGCAAGTTAGTGAGACCCTATCTCAAAAGAAAAAAAAAAGTTCACTCAATATCATTAATTATCAGGAAATAAACTCACAAAGACATACCCACTAGAATGGCCCAAGTGCTAGTGAAGATGAAGTCAAGTGGAAGTCTCCTAAATTGCTGGTGGAAGTATAAAATGATTGTGGTCATTTTTTAGCATGGCTTGACAGTATCACATAAGATAAAAACATACATTAAACGTAGGAGGCAATTGCACTCCTAGATATAAATGAGTCAATTTATAGTGGCATATATATGAAATAGTACTGTAGGAAAAATGAATCTATAGTTTAAAAAAAAAAGTTATCAGTGGTTGCCTGGAACAGGTGGTGAAGGAACTCACTGGGAAGGATCCCAAGGAAACCCCTTTTCTAGTGAAAAAACTGTTCTATATCTTGATTATGGTAGTTTTTACATGGGTATCTACATTTGTTAAAACTCAGAGTGTGCTTGCTTTGGCAGCACATATACTAAAATTGGAACAATACAGAAAAAATTAGCATGGTCCCTGAGCAAGGATGACACCCACATTTGTGAAGCATTCCATAGTTTTGTGGAACCAACCCTTCAACAGATGAATGGATAAAGAAACTGTGGTACATATATGAAATGGAATATTACTTATAGTCTTAAAAGAGAAAAAAATTACGGCATCTGCGGGTGAATGGGAATATCAGGTTAAGGGAAGTAAGCCAATCCCAAAAACCAAAAGCTGTATGTTCTCTCTGAAAGTGGATGCTGACCCATAATGGGGGTAAGGTGGGTGGTAAGAGGCATGGAAAGAATGGAGGAACTTTGACTGGGCAAAGGGGAGGTAGGACAGGTGACGGGGCATAGGGATAGGAAAGATGGTGGAATGAGATGAACCTTATTACCCGAGGTACATGTAGGAATACAAATGTGTTGTGTACAACTAGGAAAAGTTTTGTTCCATTTATATACAATGAATCGAAATGCATTCTGCTATCATGTATAACCAATTAGAACAAATTAAAAAAAACTCACTGATATTAGCTATCAAGGAATTACTGTTAAGTTGGGTGATGGCCCGTGGGTTCATTATACTACTCTCTGTGCTTTTCTTTAAAGCTTTTCTAATTAAATTTATTTTTTAACTAGTACATAGAAACAAACATTATAATTATTGAAGTAGGTAACATGACATTTTGATGCATGATTACACTATGTAACGTTTAAATCAGTTAAATATATCTACCTCCTCAAACATCATTTCTCTATGGTAAAACTTTCACAACCTTTTCTTCTAGTATTCTAAAATGTACAGTATGTTATGGTTACCTATAGTCCCCTACTATTCTCTCTGCTCTTATTTGAAAGTTTCCATGATAAAAATACTAAAAATAATTTTTAAATTAAGATATAACTTCAAATATTTAAAGGATTTCTATGTAGAAAAGAATTCAGTTTTATAGAGGAAATCATGTGGAGGAAAATTTGGAGTCAATACAAGGATGAACTAGACAACAGAAGAACATATAGCCTTGTAAGAGAGTGACTCATGCTAGGAAATACTGGTGTACAGGCCTCATAACTACTCGTCAGGGCCACAGTAAAGAAAATAACAGCAATGAGTGAGAAACTAGACTAACAGCCTTCCAAGGTTTCTTCTAACACTAAGATTCTACTAAGATTCCATTGATCAATGAACCTGATTGGTGCACATCTCCCAAACACATCAGAGCCTATTACTCTCCAGTCCTATCAGATATCATACTACTTGTTTAAGATTTTACATTGATTTGTTCATAATTTTTGCATATATTTGTTAAGTCCTTTTCTTAAGGCTTTCAAAAATCACAATCATGCCTTACACCTGTTAGACTCTTTTAGTCCTCACACAATGTCCTGTACATACAGGGCCATCAAAATGCCTTTTTGAAATCTCCTTTCAAATCAGTCTTTTAACATTGTGCCTCTTCTTTGCCACTCACGTCTATGTCTTACCTATCACTGTACAATCACTGACACACCTGCACCACATTCGTGTCCCCTGACCTAGACCTAGAGGAGGGCTCTGTGCATACCTAAAAATATGAATAAAGAAATCCTTTCCATATCGTGAGGCTGTTAACTTTCCAAGTGATGCTGATTCATTCTGATAATCAAATTATGACTGTGGAAGACTGCTTTAATCACTGGAAATATCATTATTCTAACTGCCTGGCTTGTACATACCCCTTACCCAGGTGGCTGCCACCATCATGAACAAACATGGAGCCAACTGAAAAATGATTTGTTTCTCCCCACCACATCTTTTCCACCCTGGTGGTCTTTCCTCCCCAGGTATTCATTGATTTATACCACCTTCTGACTGCCTACATGAGAATTAGGGGGTGCGTAGGGGTAAAACCCTTCAAAATGCCAGACACCTCACCAGACATTTTACCTTGTCAAATCATTTAATTCTTATGATTGGAGTAAGCATTATCTACATTTTTCAGATGAGGAAAACTTTTTTTCAAAAGTTTACTTATTTGCCCAAACTTCTAAATGATAACCTTGGGATTTGAAACCACATCTACCTGGCTTCAAAATCTATACATTTTACAAGGAAAACAACAACATCATCTTTCTTACACAAGCCTTGAAATAACACAATCTACAGGAAACAACTTCAGTTGAGGAGGATTACTGTCACAAAGGCCCTAGGACCTCCAACCTCTAAAAGCTTTCTCATTCCTATAATTAAATTCTAAAAGTCCAATATCAACAAATACCAATGGGGGGGAGGTAAGTCCTAAAATGCTTAGATAAGCTTCTAGACAGATTAAATGTCTTGTTTGAATCATGATTTTCTTTAGAAAGATCAGCCTTAAGTGACTCTTTATAAGAAACAGATCTAACCTAATTCCTTTTCATTCTTAAAACTTTCTAAGGATCCCCACTATTAATGGTCTAATGCTACTTTGGCTCATGACTTCAGTTAAGATTTGCTGGCCTCTCCAACAGGCCCATCCCCCTCCAACTTCACACTTTACAACACCAACTATTCACATTCTCCTGCCCTCCCCAAATATCCTTTCTTCATGTTTCCATTTCTCTGAACACATTTCTTCTGACTGCCAGCTTCCCCCACCACCCCAGCCTGTCTAATCAACAACAAACCACATGTCAGACTCCTGTTTGCCCTTTGCCTGTGCTTCAAACACATCTCAACCACTTTCTGACCTTATTGATCACCCTTCCAACCATAATAAATGCATTTATGGACAATAATGTTCTACCATTGAATAAATACCTCTCTTTCTGCCATTATCTTACTGTGTTTCAAGTGAATGCTGTTATCTCCCTGCCAGAATGAAAGGTTCTGAGGGGAAGAACCAAGTTTTTATAGGTGTGCAAATGTCCAGCCTTGGTAGACAGCAAATCTTCCTCATGTGCTAAACCAAGTAGCCATTAAAGCCACACCCCTATGGCTTTTGTTACAGGAGCTATCTACTCAAAGGATCAGGAGTAATTTTCATAAAGACATTTTAAGTTCTTCACTTCATGACCAGAAGCCACTTAAAAACTAATAAATAATCAACATTCTAATTGAAGAAACTATGTCAAACTTACCATCTTAGACAAATAAAGCAAGAATGAATGTAACAAGAAAAGTATGGTGGTGGCATCTTCTGGCTCTTCCACCTTTATCTCTAGTTGGTTTTCTGTATCAGCAGCATCAACAGGAGTACCTTCTGTTATAAGTAGCTCTAAAATTGAAAGGGGAAATGGCTATTTTATTTTATGCTATAGAATAAGAATTGTCTCTCTTCAGTTTCAATATTCATCGAGTGTTTCACTAAATATATGAGTCACAGTGCCTGGAATATTTGGCTCTCCTAAAGACAATTAACACAGAGAAGAAAACTTCATAATCCTAATTAGAGCTATTAGACCCTTCAATTATAAAATGAACAATCTCTAGTCTACTCTCCACTACTTCAATGGCCATAGAACTGCTACCAGAACAATATTCACTCAAGGGAAAATTTAAAACCAGAGATATATAGACCAGGGTCACATTCAACAAACATGGATTTAGTGCTGGTGAAACCTTGTGTTTAAAATTTTAGGAAAGCTGAAATAGAGGGAGTCTTGGTTTGCAGATTTGCAGGTGGAATGAGCCAAGGCTTAACACAGTATCTGGCACCTGGCAGAGATACTCAACAATTATTTATTGAATGCACAGATGACAGCTATTTAAAAAGAAGACAGTAATATCAAGAGAGACTAAAGGGAATTGGATACAGACCTGCATTGAGGCTCTGTGAATGAGGTAGAATACCAGTAAGAACTGAGAGCTTGTAGTGGTGGAATTTCAGTATGAGTTACAGCCTGGGGTACGTTTGATTAAAAAGCAGGAGTCCAACATGCAGTTATTAAGAAGTTGGACCAGTTGCTTCTAAGGTCTTTCTCAACCCTGAGATTCCCATTCACTACTATTTTTTTAAGCTTTTGCCTAATTTTTTTTAGTTTAGTTTTTGATGGACCTTTATTTTATTTATTTGTATGCAGTTCTGAGAATCAAACCCAGTGCCTCACATGTTAGACAAGCGCTCTACCACTGAGCTACAACCCCAGGCCCTCCATTCACTATTGGTCTATGAATTTGACTGCTGGTGAAGTCTGCACCATAGGCTCAGCATCTCAGCAAACTGAGCGGGCTGGCTGAGGCGCCGGCAGAGCCGGAGGGGACACACGCAGGGTCCTGAGGCTCTGTCACTCCTGCGCCCCACCCGTCATCCTACGACCCCCTAGCCCAGCCCACGGGGCAGGGGACCGGGGGATCAGAGCCCCATGTGGCCCCAAAGAGCCACCACGGAGACCCTGGGCTGCCCGCCCACCTGTGGACTCACTGCTGCATTCGTCGTCTGCACAGAGTTTGTGCTTCCACAAGGGCCAGCCGGTGCTCGGGTCCAGTTGGCCCGGCACTTGCCAGGTCAGCCACAGCACGAACAGCAAGAAGAGCAGCACTGGCGCTGCAGCCATGTTGTGGTCACCTTGGGGAGTCGGTGACAGGGTGGAGTAGGCTGTGGTGGGCTTCAGGGGGCGGAGGCGGGGCTCAGGGGGGCGGGTGGGGTGGGTAGCAAAGCACAGAGGGGTGGCGCCCGGGGAAGGCTTAAGCCTTTCCCGGGTGACACCTCAGCAGGGATATCTGGGGGTCAATCCACAGACTCTACTGGAGAACACACGGAGCTGGAGCTCCGTCCTTCTCTAGTCAAGACCTTCTCATGGACTGAAGACCTTCTCCTCTAGTCGCTGCCTTGGCAACTAGAACTCTCCTTCTCATCCAATCACCTGCCTTTGCTCCTGTGACCTCACAAGCGACCCTCCACATGATTCTAGTAGTCACCCCCCCATCCCCCCCCCTGCCAACTGGTCCTTTCTGGCTTTCCTTAATGTCTCATTTCTGGTCCATCCTAAACTAGCCCACTCCACTTCACCATCACTCCCATCCCCCATTCCTGGTCTGGTACCTCCTTTTCTGAACTACCAAATCCCACCCATGACTTGTCACAGCTAGTCTATGGTTCCAGGCTCCCTCCCCTTCAATCTCTTTGAGGTTCCTTGAAGCCCCACCCCAAGATCCCTCTGATTAGGAAAGGGGAAGGTGAATAGAACTGTGAGTGAGGGTGTAAACTGGAGACAGTGGCCTGCTTTTTTTTTAAGGTGGGGACAGGTGGGGGCAGAGAGATGGACATTAGTCTTCAGGCTAAGATCTTGAGATTCTTATCTTTATCCGTAAGGGAAGAAATTATTTAATTCAAAAGCATATTTTTAATTCTCATTTTGTGCTACCAAAGCCCTAGCATGGTGTGGGAGTGGATGAAAATCAAAAGACAAGATATCTGGTCCTGGTCGGAAAAAGTCCACAACTTAGTGGGAACCAACTGACAAAACCGATTGTCAGAGAAGAAAGCTAGTAGCTAACATTTCTTGAAAGCTTTATGTCCAGTTGTTATTCTGAAGGAAATTTTATTTTATTTTTTCTGACCTCTAAGAGGGATCTTACATTTTTCTACTTCCCTTTCCAAGACTATTCCCTCTTTTGCACTGTGTAATCTTGAATTTAAATCTGAATTAGTTGCATTGATTTTCCCTTGTGTTAATAGTCAAATTATGATACAATTTGAATTATTGAAATGCATATGGAGGGGTTTCTTTTCTTATTTTTAATGAAAACTCACGTTTTTTAAAATTAGCACCTAGGGGACTATAGGTGGAGACTTAATATGTAGAGTCATCAGCATGATAATTGTGATTAAATAAACACAAATCAGTTCATGACAGATGATTTCACTTACTATTATAATCAGCTTTCTCCTCTATAAAACAGCACAATTAGTCCTAAATTGACATTCACTAATTGTATATTAGAGTTTCAAGGAAAACAATGAAGAGTTGGTAACTAGCATAATGATTGAGATGTGTTTTGACATCAGTAATTATTATTATTTTTAAGATGGGGGTCTTGCTATGTTGCCTAACCTGATCTCCAACACCTGGACTCAAGCAATCCTCCTGGCTTGGCCTTCTGAGTAGTTAGAACTACAAGTCACCAAACCAGCCCAGTAATTATTGTTTAGTAGATCTCTTTTTGGACACTAAAATCACTACTAATATGATTGTATATGTTTGAAATTGGTTTTAGGAGCAACATACAGATTTGATGCAATTCCCATCAAAATACCCATGAATTGGTGTGAATATACTTAGTATACAATGAGAGATATGAAAAATTGTGCTCTATATATGTAATATGAATTGTAAAGCATTCTGTTGTCATATATAAATTTAAAATAATAATAATAATAATAAATGTCATTTTTCCAGAACTAGAACAAACAGTCCTGAAATCCATTTGGAAGAATAAAATATTCAGAATAGCCAAAACAATTCTAAGTCAATAAAGCAAGCTGGAGGCATCATCACAATACCTGACTTCAAATTGTACTACAAAGCTATGGAAATAACCACTGCATGGCTCTGTCATAAAACCAGATACATAGACCAATGGGAAAGAAGAGAAGACACAGAAAAAGATCCAACACAGTTAACACTCATCTGATTCTTGACAAAGATGCCAAAAACATATTGGGAGAAAAGACAGGCTTTAAACAAGTGGTGCCAGGAAAATTGGTTATCCATATGTAGACAAATAAGATTAGACCCTGTACAAACTTGAAAGAGATCAAAAGCCCAGGAATTAGACCAGAAACTATGCAAATCCTTGGAAGAAAATATACATTTGAGACTCCAGCATATAGGTACAGGCAATGACTTTCTTATTAGAACTCCTAAAGCTCAGAAAATAATGACAAAAGTTAATAAACAGAATGGCATCAAATTAAAAAGCTTCTGCACAGCAAAGGAAACAATTAGTAACATGAAGAAAGAACCTAATGAATTGGAAAAAATATATTTGCTAACTACTCTTTTTTTTAAGAGAGTGAGAGAGAATTTTTTAATATTTATTTTTTAGTTTTTGGCGGACACAACATCTTTGTTTGTATGTGATGCTGAGGATCGAACCTGCACTGCATGCATGCCAGGCGAGCGTGCTACCGCTTGAGCCACATCCCCAACCCTGCTAACTACTCTTTGACACAGGATTAATATCCAAACTATATAAGAAACTTTTAAAAACTTAACACCAAAACCTCAAATAACCTAGCTTAATTGGGCAAATGAATTAAACAGATACTTCTCAAAAGAAGAAATAAAAATGGACAACAAATCTATAAAAATGTTCAACATCATTATCAATTAGGGAAATGCAAATCAAAACTACAGTGAGCTTTCATCTCACTTTAGTCAGAATAGCAGCCATCAAGAATATGAACGATATGGGGCTGGGGTTGTGGCTCAACAGCACATTGCTTGTCTAGCACGTGCAAGGCCCTGGGTTCGATCCTCAGCACCACATTAAAAATAAAGAAATAAAAATAAAGGTATTGTGTCCAACTACTTAAAAAAAAGAATATGCACAATAATAAATGCTAGAGAGAATGTGGAGAAGAAGGGACACTTTTTTCTCTGTTGATAGGATTATAAATGAATATAACCACTATTGAAATCAGTATGGAGGTTCCTCAAAAGACTAGGCAGGAGACCACCATATAACCCAGCTATACAACTACTCAATGTTTATCCTAATGAATTAAAGTCATAATACTAGAGTAGTACATGCATACCCATGTTTATAGCAGCACAATTCACAGTTGCCAAACTATGGAACCAAACTAGGTGCTTATCAAGGATGAATAAATAAAGAAAATGTGGCATATACACACAATGGAGCTTTATTCAGCCATAAAGGTGAATTATGTCATTTGCTGGAAAATGGATGAAACTTGAGAACACACAAAATAAGCTAAACTCATAAGATCAAGGGAGTCTATGTTTTCTCTCGGATGTGGAAGCAAGAGAGGAAAAAGGAAAAAAAAGTGAAAATCAAATGGAGATCAGTAGAGTGTAGGAAAGAGACCAGGAGAGGGAGGAGTGAAGGGAAAATACTGGGGAATGATATTGGCCAAACTGTAGTGTTATATTGTGCATGTGGAAATATGTAACGACAAATACTGCCATGATTTACGACTATAATGTATCAACAAAAAAATGGAAAAAATAAAAGAAAGCAAACAAAAGAACAAAATTGCTTTCATGTATATATGTATGTATGTATGTATGTATACAGCCTAGCCAAACATCTATTGTGAGCATAACATTAATACTCTGGAACAGTGTTGAGCAAATCATACCTGTAAGCCTGACACTGTTTTTTTAAATTGTTCCCTTTATTCCTTTTTTCTTTCTTTCTTTCTTTCTTTCTTTCTTTCTTTCTTTCTTTCTTTCTTTCTTTCTTTCTTTCTTTCTTTCATTCATTCCTCTCTCTCTCTCCCTTCCCTCCTTCCCTCCCTCCCTCCCTCTCCCCCCCTCTCTCTCTCTTTCTTTCTTTCTTATTTCCCAGGCTGGCCTGAACTCCTAGGCTCAAGTAATCTTCCTGCCTCAGCTTTCTGAGTAGTTGTGACTGTTGGAGCACACCACGGTGTCCAACAATGACACTTGCTTTTGTAAACAAAGTTTTATTAGAACACAGAAGCTTATATTATTTACCCATAGTCTAGGCTGTTTTTGTGCTACACTGGCATTTGAGTGGCAATTAAGACTTGCCTACAAAGTCTAATATGTTTATTATCAGTCTCTTTTCAGAAAAAGTTTGTTGATCCATGATTAGATTATAGACTAAAGTCAGAAGAATGAATACATAAACATTTCTTTTCTTACGACTAAAATTGGCTGTATGAAATGAGATAAATGATCTATTAATTGCCAAGATATATGTCTCTTCCCTATAGAAAGTGTGTATTCAGGACTAGAAATCTTGGCACTGTGTCATGTCAAATGTAGGAAAAAACCTGGCAGTTCATTTTGATGAGACTTAAGAAATTTCTTTTCCAGGGCATTTTGAGGTGTATCTAAAATTTGTAGATAATACAGGGAAGAACATTTTAATCTGCAAATAGATTATGTTCATTATTAGTTTGTAATCATTTCACAACTATCATATAATATTAAAGCATCATAAGAGACTGCCTATCATAATAGAAACTTTTATGACTCTAGCCATTAACTTGTATTTTTCTACTTATTGTAGACCCATACTTTTAAGCTAGTGCTATTGGTAAAATATATGATTATTTAACTCTGATTGCCTTACTAATTTTGACCAGTTTATTTTTCAGATATCCATTTTGGGGTTTACTCTTTCAATTAATTTTGGGTTCCATGGGCAATGAAATTGTTGTTGAGTATGTAAGATGTTGCAGTTTCTATGTAAGTTCACCTAAGTTCTTCTACCACTATTGATGGGCAAGGATATAACTAATTTAGTACTTTTACTTGAAACTGTTATAGTTCTACTGTACGGGATTTGTTTTCCTGACACAAAAGAGTATAAAACTAGAAAAACTAAACATTTTCAGGTATTAATTTCAGAGAGATGAAGCTCAAGTAAGATGGTGGTCATACTGAGTTAAGGAGAAAATTATCAAAGTGCAAGATTATCATAGTGGTTGGAATTTTGTGGACAAGAATGTCTGAGCTATTTATGGTGGGTGCAATGTGATTATGTGTGTGTGTTAGAGAGAGAGAATACTAAAAGCCTGGAGGAAATTTATTTTTGATATGAATGTACCAGATGAGACTCTTTAAGTCTTAGCAGAGTTTGACTGCTATAAAGGAGACTGAAGATGATGCTAAATGGCAATGTTGGAAGAAATTAGGTTTTCAGCAGAGTCAGGTTGCAGCAGCTTCACTAATATATCAGGTACTTAATTAAGAGTTCATAAATAAGCCTTAGCAAAAAGAACCACACAAAAAAGAGTAAAGGGAAAATGGTAGACCTAAATTTGAAACCAAAATTGATTCATGCTGAAAATGTATGAGGAAGCCAGAAAGGAAAAAGGAAAAGATAAGTGTGTGTGTGTGTGAAAGGAATCTGAGGGCAATCAAAGGGAGATCAGTAGAATAGAGGAAAGGGATCAGGGGAGAGAGGAAAGCAGGTAAAAGAGAAATACTCAAGAATGATATTGGCTAAGTTTTATCACTATATTGTACATATGTATGAAAACATAACAACAAATCCCACCATTATGTACAAGTATAATGCACCATGAAATATGGAAATAAAGAAAAATACCAAACCTAGTGAGGCACGGAATATGCTTATAATCCCAGTGACTCAGGTGGATGAAGCAAGAGGATCACGAGCTCAAAGCCAGCCTTAGTAAATAGAGGTGCTAAAGCAGCTCAGCAAGACCCTGTCTCTCAATAAAATACAAAATAGGTCTGGGGATGTGGCTCAGTAATTGAGTACCCTGAGTTCAATCTCTGGAACCAAATAATAATAATAATAACAATAATAATAATAATAATAATAATAATAATAATAATAATAATACCAAATCTAATATGATCAAAACAATTCACCAGTAATTAGCCTGCATGACACATAAAACAGAATATCCTTTATAGGAAGAAAACATAATCCAGACTTCCTATGATGTATCATCTATAAATGACCAGAATATAATTTAAAAAATTTTTTTGGTACCAGGGATTGAACCCAGGGGTGCTTAACCATTGAGCCACAACCTCAGCCCTTTTTTGCATTTTATTTAGATACAGGGTCTCATTGAGTTGCTAAGTGCATCCCTTAGTTGCGGAGGCTAACTTTGAACTCTTGATCCTCCTGCCTTAGCCTCCTGAGTCGCTGGGATTATAGGCATGTAGAATATCATTAAATTTTGCCAGAATGCAAAGAAGATAGAAAAATGAGAACCACAAGAGAAAATATCACATATAAAAAAAGTTCCGTGAGCTGACCCAGATGTTAGGATTAGCAGAAAAAATTTAAATAGTTTTTATAACTAATTTCAAGGAGTTAAAGAAAAGCTTAATCATAATGAATACGTAGATATGGGTGTCAACATATAAATGAAAAATTTCTTTTTAAAGAAATAAAAAGTACGGTATTGGAAACGAAAAATTCATGAAACAAATCTATCATCAGATTGTATAGTGCAAAAACAGCAAAAAGTTAACTTGGAGATAGACCAATAAAAATTATCTGGTCTAAAAATTAGAAAGAAAAAAATAGAGACTTGGTTACTATCAATACAAAGTGACCTAACATACATATAATTACATTTCTAGAAGAATAGAGGCATAAATTGTACAGAAAAAAAATATTTAAGACAATGATGACTAAAATTATCCCAAATTAACAAAAAAGATGTCAAGAGATTTAGGAAACTCAGTGAATACTAAGGTTAGTTACAAAGCAAATCACATCTAGATGCATCAGAGTCAACTGTAAATGATCAATTAGAAGGAAAAAGGTCTTGAAGGCAATTAGAAAAAAGTGGTGTGTTATGCATTGGTAAAAATGACTAAAATGATAGCTGACTTCTTATCAGAAATGAGAGGTTAAAGTTAATGGAAAGGTTTAAGGTGCTAGAAGACAAAAACTGCTAATCCAGGATAAATCTCTTCAAAACTGAAAGCAGAATAGACATTTTAAAATAAATAAAAAGTAAGAAAATTCAATACCAATAGATCTCTACTATTAACAATGCTAAAAGAACCTCTTCAGGATAAAAGGAGATGATCCATCAGGTAGAAACAGATGCACTGTGTGTTTTAGTTAACTGTGTAATAAACTTAATGGTTTAAAATAAAAATTCTTTGTTATTTTTTCCTTATTCTATGATTTGGCTTTACATAACCTGATGAGTCCTTTGCTCTAGGTATTTATTACTGCTTATGTGGTTTCCTTTCGCAGGGATTGTTTAACCAAAGGTAGAACTGACAAAATCCTCCTACCTCAGCCTCCTGAGCCACTGGAATTACAGGTGTGCACCACCACTCCTGTCGGAAAGCGAAGCAAAATCCAAAGGACCACCAGGTAAAGTGACATCTTACTCCCCTAGTCCAGCCGCCGTCCCCTCTCCACAATCTCTATTTGCAATGGAAATCTTACACCTTCTGGATGGGACAGAATGATGCAAATCTCTGGCCAAACAAATGGGAAGGCAGCATCCTATAGTCAGTTCTTGGTTCACTTCCGTTAGCCGGTACCGGCTCAAGGGGCGGGCAACTTCGTTCCAACCTTCAAAGGAGGAGTTGGGGCGGGGCTAGGTTTTGCGCATGCTCCCAAGGCAGGTTTTGGGGCATGCTCAGAGCAAGCCCACGCTCACAATTTCCGGTGAGAGCTTTCTTCTGGAGTGGAGGCGGTTTCCTGCGGAGCTCCGGCGGTAGGTGGGTGAGTGCCGCGAGTATAATTGCGAGCTTACTTGTTTAGAAGACAAAAAGGGTGTGCTTGGATTTACCCGTGTTTTCCTTCCGAGTTTTTTCCCCTTATGCTCTAAAACCTTGGGTTCTGGGAAATGTGAGCCAGCTGGAGAAGCTTTGGTTACTGTGGCAACCATGTGTTACTGATTCTGGTTTTTGAGGATTTGAAAAGAGAATTTGTGTTATAACTCCTCAAAGTACATGCTGGGTCGCATTCAGAGTCACATATTATTTCAAACTTAGGTGTTTAACCCCGGAAATTGACTTTAAAGGATTTAATTCTGGTAGTAATGTGGAAAAGCAGTACTTTAGGCAGGGTAACTAGTTAGAAAGCTAATGCAGTGATTAACACAATTTCAGGGTGTTGTAGAATTCCAGAGAAGAGGAAATATTGTAGAAATTCTAGGTGGTAGGATCAGAAGCTTTAATGCTTGGGTCGATGTGGGAAATGAGGGAGAGAGACACTGAGCCTCTTGAGGATTAATTCCAAACTCGCTTTTGCATTTGTATTTCTAGTTTCGTTTGCCACCTGCAATATCATTGCCTCCTACCTATCTCTTGTCCTAGTTCTAGTCATGCCTAGTAGTTTTATGTTCTCTGAATTTCCTTGTCCTCATTTTGTGTGTGTGTATGTGACCTTGGACAAGTTTCATAATTTCACTCCCTTAGTTTTTTCAACATAATGTGGAAGAAAACAATTAGTATGTAGTGTGAGTGTGTGTGATTCTGTGTGGGAGGGATAGAACCCAGGGCCTCATGCACACTAGTCAGGCACTGTACCACTGAGTTACATCCCTAGCCCCAAATTAAATAATAGACCAGGTATGTAGTAAAGATCCAATAAATATTAGCTACTACTATTTGTATTGTATTTGTTATTTGCATTTTATTGTTTCTTTCTCTAGGCTTGAATTTTTTAAAATTAAGGGGAAATATCTTTATGTGCTTGAAACATAGTAATAGTTGAGTAATGGATTATTTATTTTGGCTGCTTCTGACATAATTAAATGCTTTTTGGGTATGTGGGGGGGTACCAGGTGTTGAACCCAGGGGCACTTAACCACTGAGCCACTTCCCCCAGCCTTATTTTGTATTTTATTTAGAGACAGGGTCTTACTGAGTTGCGTAGGGCCCTGCTAAGTTGCTGAGGTTAGCTCTGAACTGTGATCCACCTGGCTTTAGCCTACTGAGCTGAACAGATTACAGGCCTTGGCAAATTTATTCTTTACTTTAAAAGAACTGCCAGTTGCAGGTTGGAGTTGTTAAATGGGTAGAGTGCTTGCTTAGCATGTGTGAGGCACTGGGTTCAATCCTTAGCATCACATAAAAATAAATAAATTAATAAAGGTATTGTGTCCATCTACAACTAAAATATATATATAATTTTAAAAAACCTACAATGCAGTTAGTTAGCTTGTCCATTTATACAAAAAGATTCCCTGTGGTTTTGATAGGAATGATAGGACTCTGTAGACTAGTTTAACAATAGTGGTCTTCCAACCTGTGTATCTGAGGTGTCTTTATATTTATTTGGGTCTTTTGAAATTTGTTTCAACAATATTACTTTTCAGATGGAACTTTTCATCTCTTTCGTAAAACTTACACCTTTTATTTTTAGTTTTTGATGCTTTTACAAATGGCATTGTTTAGCTAATTTCATTGTTTGCTTCTTCATTGTAAATTCATTTTTTGTATTTATCTTGTACCTGGCAACATTGATGAATTCATTTATTAATTCTAATAAATTTTAATGGAATTTTAGAATTTTCTAGACAGAAAATATAGTTTTCCTTTTCAGTCTAGATGTCTTTTCTATAATTTGCTGAAAGCCCTAGCTAAAACCTCCAGTATAATGAATAGAAATAGTGAGAGGGGACATTCTTATCTTGTTCTTGATTTTAGGGAAAAAAAGCATCCAATCTATCACTATTAAATTTCATGTTTACTGTGGGTTTTTCATAGATACTGTTTAATCAGATTGTGGAAAGTTCCTAGATTGTCCATGGTCACAAGATGATCATGTAGTTTTTGTTTTTTGGTCTACTGATTTGGTTTAGATCAGTAGATCTTTATTTACATTAAGAGATTTTCAGTTGTTAAGCCAACCTTGCATTCCTAGAGTAGATCCCACTTGAGCATGATGTATTATTCTTTTAACAATAGCTCAGTTTACTATTGTCTTAACAGAAGTTCTCAATACTAAACGACTTTTCTCTCTTTTTTTTTTGTGATGCTGGGTATTGAACTCTGGGCCTTCACCAAATGACTTTAAAATTTTTTTTATCTTCGAGCAGATGAAAATGATTATGCATACAGTTCAGCAACCCAAAGTATGCTCAGTGACAGCTGAAAGACATCTGTAAATATTTGTGGATTGATTAAAACTCCTGGAGTTTGGGACCCTTTTGTGAAGAGTTATGTAGAGGTAAGTAGATTTTTCATAAAATTGTATTGGTTTTATTTTTGTCTTAAGCCTATGCGATATTGCATTTCTAATTATCTTTATTGATCAGGAGGAAATTTAATGAAGAAAATTGTTAGGGTTAAGGGTTAGGGGGTTAGGGTTTAGGGTTGGTTAGGGTTAGAGGGTTAGGGTTAGGCGTGAGGGTGGGGGTGAGGGTGAGGGTTTAGGGTTAAGGTTAGGGTTATGGTGGTTAGGGTTAGGGTTGGGGGTTAGGGTTAGGGGTTGGGGTTAGGATTAGGGGTTAGGATTAGGGGTTAGGGTTAGGGGGTTAGGGTTAGGATTGGTTAGGGTTAGGGTGAGGGGTGGGGTTAGGGTTTAGGGTTGTTAGGGTTAGGGTTGTTAGGGTTTAGGGTTAGGGTTGTTAGGGTTTAGGGGTAGGGTTGGGGTTAGGGTTAGGGTTAAGGTTAGGGTTAAGGTGTTAGGGTTAGAGGGTTAGGGTTAGAGTTAGGGTTAGGTTTAGGGGTTAGGGTTGGGGTTGGGGCTAGGGGTTAGGGGCTGGGGCTAGGGCTATGGCTTAGGGTTGGGGTTGGGTTTAGGGTTTAGGGTGAGGAGTGAGGGGTGAGGGTTTTGGGTTAGGGTTAGGTTTAGGGTTTAGGGTGAAGGTGTAGGTGTTAGGGTTTTGGGTTGAGGGATGAGGGTGAGGGTTTTAGGGTTAGGATTATGGTTATTGTTAGGGTTAGTGTTAGGGATTAGGGTCAGGGCTTGGGTTTAGGGTTAGTGTTAGGGTTCGGGGTTAGGGTTGGGGTTAGGGGGTTAGGGGTTTGGGTTAGGGTGGTTTTGGTGGTTAGGGTTAGGTTTAGGGTTTACGGTTAGGGTTAGGGTTAGGGTTGGTTAGGGTTAAGTTTAGGGTGAGGGGTGGGATTAGGTTTTAGGGTTTTGGGGTTGGGTTAGGGGTTATGGGTTAGGGTTTGGGTTTAGGGTTAGGGTTTGGGGTTAGAGGTTAGGGGTTCAGGTTAGGGTTAGGGTTGTTAGGGTTAGGGTTTAAGGTTTAGGGTTAGGGTTGTTAGGGTTAGGGGTAGGGGTAGGGTTGGGGTTAGGGTTGGGGTGGTTAGGGTTAGGGTGTTAGTGTTAGAGGGTTAGGGGTTAGGGTTAGGGGTTATGGGTTAGGGGCTGTGGCTAGGGCTAAGGCTTAGGGTTGGTTGGGGATGGGGTTGGGGTTAGGGTTTAGGGTGAGGGTGAGGGTTTGGGGTTAGGGTTAGGTTTAGCTTTAGGGTTTAGATTGAGGGTGTAGGGGTTAGGGGTGAGGGTGAGGGTGAGGGTTTTAGGGTTAGGGTTTTTGGGTTAGGGTTTTTGGGTTAGAGTTAGGGTTTTTGGGTTAGGGTTTTAGGGTTAGGGTTAGGGTTTTGGGGTTAGGATTTTAGGGTTAGGGTTAGGGTTTTAGGGTTAGGGTTATTGTTAGGTTTAGGTTTAGGGGTTAGGGTCAGGGGTCAGAGGTCGGGGTTAGGGTTTAGGGGTTAGAGTTTAGGGGTTAGGGTTTAGGATTTAGGGTTAGGGTTAGGGTTGGGGTTAGGTTTTAGGGTTTAGGGTTAGGGGTTAGGGTTATGATTTAGGGTTAGGGTTAGGGTTGGGTGTTAGGGTTAGAGGGTTAGGGAATACTCTCATGGACAAAGCAGATAGCAGGCAGTCTTTAAAAAATTTTTAAATTGAGTTATAATTAGTAAATTGGAATATACGGACAGAATGTGTCAAAAATGCATTTTTGGAGATCTGTCAAAAAAGCAAAGTATAATTTACTGTATCAGTTTGAATTTAATCTTGATTTTTCAGATGATGTCTAAATGTTTATTTTCATAATAAGCTTCAGTTTCTCATTTTTTGTTGTCTATGTGAGGGGAAATGCTGAAATATTTAGTTAAGAAAAACACTTTCAATGGAAAAATTGTAGACAACCAGTTTGGATGGCATGCATGTTTTAAAACCAATATTGACATGATTCTTGGACATAAAATGATTCAAGCATAGAAACCAGAACTGTTATTACCCAGACAAGGGATTTAAGTGCATACTTCCCGTGATACTTCCTAAGAAGTATGACAACTATTTGTTTTCAGCTCTGACCCAGTGTTCAGGAGTGCCTGTTTCTTCAAAAAAAAATCTCCCCAGCCCCTCAAGCAAGAGAATGTTGACCATGAAGGCAGCAAGCAAAGAGCTCAGAAACACAAATTCAGGACCCGAAAGCCCTCAGTTACATTACTCCCAGAGTGCTAAATACCTGGAGGCCTTTAGGTTACAGGAAGAAAGTTCAGGAGGGCTGCATCCTTTCAACAAGACTGTCAGCAGCATATTTATAACCTGGATTTCTAGTTACTGTAGACCAATAAATAGACTGATGATTTTTTGCAATTAATTATAAAGACCCTGATATAGAGAACAGAGCAGCCCCATATTAGACAGCACCAGACAAGAATGGTTTAAGACACACTGAACATAACCCTAGACCAGAGTCAGTTAAACAAAGACACAAATCCTAGCCCAACCAGAAAAGATACAAAAATATTAGTACAAAGATGTGATTGTATATCATACAGACGTCTCCTGAAGTGGAGGTATTGTAGTGCACTAGTCTGAGCAGAGTTGGCTCAGATCCCAGCTTTGGCATTTTCTAACTATTGAACCTGAGAACAGGAAACTAGCTATTGTGTGTCTCACAGTGGGACTTACTTTATTTGAAAGCCTCTACTCTGGTACCCACCAGGTTGCAAATGGACAGCAAGTAAGACCTATTTTTCTTATGTTCCTCATTCTCTTGTTGCCCTAGTTACTCCTTTGAGATGAACGAGTAAGATACTGTATATGGTTCTCATTCTGCTGTGTCACGTTCAAATAACCTTTATGTTTTCTTCCTAACTGCAGAGTTTAAAAATCTCCTCTGGTCAAAGTCAAGAAGCAGTTTGTGGAAGGATCTTCCCTTTGTATTTTCCATGAGAATGTGTGTGGTAGAAAATTCCTGAGCACATGCAGAGCACCAACTGCAAAGGAGTCTGAGAGATGTAGTTTTCAGCATTCAGACTATGAACCAATCCCAGGTATTGTCCACCAAAGTCTGTAAAGATAGGTCAAGTTGGAATGGTCACCAACTGCTGGAAAAGATTAAGAAATTATTAGAAGTGCTAAGGAAATTAGAATCATGCTTTCAATGTCTTAAGAATTTGATTTTCCCTCAAAGATCACATAGATTGTATACTACTACCATTCTAAAAATTTATGTGTTTATTTTACATTGTATTACACTAACTGCCTGTTATGGTTTAGATATCAAATTCTCCCAAATTCCCATGTGATAAAGTGCCTTTTGAGGGGTAATGGAATCTTTAAGAGGTGAGGGGCCTAGTAGGAGGTCATTGGGGGTGTTCCCTTAAAAGATATACTAGGACCCCAATCACCTTCCTGCTCTCCAGCTCATCAGGAGCTAAGTAGTTTTGCTCCACCATGCACTCCCACCATGGTGAGCTGACTTGCCATTGGCCCAGAGTCTTGGGGCCGACTGATCATAGACTGGATCCTCTATGAGCCAAAAAATAAGCCTTTTTTTCTTTATAAGTTGATAGTCTCCAATACTTTTTTATAGTGACAGAAAGCTGACTAAAATACAGTCCTTTTACTTTTTTTATATTATAGGTCTTAAGAATGTGATTCAAGAAGAAAATTGAAAAACAACTACATGAATGCTTTATCTAGCTGTATAAGAGATTCTTTTTCACTTCATGGGTGAAAATGCTAAATCTGAAGACCAATGAGTCTTTAAGTCAAATAACTATTTTATTAGTTTTCATACAAGGAATGATGGACAACCTGTGGTCAATTATGATCAATTTAGCTTAAGCCATTTGGAAATAACCACAATTTCCTATTCAAAGTTATCTGTTCCAGAAATTATGGAATGACATTATCCACAATATGATATGAATTAGATGTCATAAACTTGAGATTTCATAACCTATGAGTAAACATTTGAGAGTAAGGCAGTTGGATTTATAAGCAGTTAAAACACAAAATAAAAATTTAAAGGCTGGTCTACAAGTTTTAGCTGGTCATTCACGTTTCCCTAATGTTTCTTTCTACTTGCCAAACAAACATCATAGCTCCTTTCTCATATCAAATGTCCTCTGCCATTTACTTAGCACTAGGACCACACAATAAACGAGCACTGCATTCTCACTTTCCAATCTCATCCTACTGTTATCACTAACAGAAATCCTTATTAAGATTGATATGTTGCTTCTGGGACCCATGACAAGCAATCATTTACATTTACTTAAATAGGGAAAAAGAAAAAAAAACTCTATTTATAAAACTTAGGAGTGGAACACAATACCCTCACCCCTCAGAATTGTGATTATTCTAAACCCTAGGTCTTTCACATATTTTTTCTTCCCATTTATGTACACCACTTTGTCAGGTGTTTTAGTCATCATTTTTACTGCTTTGACAGAAAGACCTGACAAAACAAATTTTAAAGGAGAAAGAATTTATTTAGCCTTCAATGTTTGAGAGGACTTCATCCATAAATGGCTCTGTTCATTGTTCTGGGCCTAAAGTTGAAGCAGAAGGGCATGGTAGAGGAAAGAAGCTCAGGACTTAGCACCAGACCTCAAAGAGACTTGTTTGAACCTACAAGTGTCTAGTGACCTACCAGTTATTTGTGCCCAGTCAGACTGCAGCACCCCAAGGGCATGAACCGGTGATCTATTTCCTTCAGCCACTCTCCATCTGATTATGGTGATAGCCAGATTAATCCATATCAGTTGTCAGGTTAAAGCTTTCATAATCTATGGGCTGGAGTTGTTATTCAGCAGTAGAGTTCTCCCTACCATGTGTGAGACACTGGGTTTGATCCTCAGCACCACCTAAAAATAAATTTATTATTTTTTTAAAAAAAAGCTCTCATAATCCAATCATTTCACCTCCACATTTCTTTGCATTGTCTTACATAATAGCTTTGGGGGGATACCTCATATCTCAAACATAACCTCATGCTTCTCTATTTGTAAAGTATCTGTGAAAACTAGAAACATAAGTGCATAGTAAAGAAACGTTCCCTCATCCTTAAATGTCAACAAACACAGACACACACACACGCACATACACAAATGAATATTTGTGCTTCTTTTTTAAAAATTTTATTTTTTAGTTGTAGGTTGACACAGTACCTTTTATTTTTTTATTTTTATGTAGTGCTGAGGATCAAACCTAGGAGGATCAAACCCAGTGCCTCAAGCATGCCAGGCAAGCGCTCCACCTCTGAGCCACAACCCCAGCCCCTTGTGCTTCTTAATCTCAGTTTATTCAAACAACACTCATTTTAAAGATATATCTGGCTCCTAATTTGAATGTATTCCTGAATTTATTTCATTTAAAAAAATGTGTTTACAAGGGATTCTCTCTTGGTAGTTGCAGAAATGGAAACTGGACATAGTTTCATTGGGTGTATAAAAATAATTCAAATGTCATGCAGTGATTCTGTTTTTAATTGGACAACTGGGAGCCTGGGATGATGAACTTTAAGTAAAGATTGCTCAGCATCAGTTGTTACATAAAGCTGCCAGAGAAGCAAAGGAACATTGTAAATGAGTCCTACTACCTCAGGTCTTAGAGAAAATTTTTAAAATGTCTGATCAGGGAAAATTAAAGAAAATTAAAAAGAATGTATGGACAAATTACAAAAGAATACATGTAATTAAGTCAAGTCATAAGGAGTTTAATGCACATTGGTATGTTGCCTTATAGAGCTATTTTCCTTTGTTTAAATATCTGCTTTCTAGTGTGTAAGAGAAAAAAAAAGTAACACTTTTTGGAGCTTGCAATGTTTGCATAAGATTGCTCATAGGTTTCTTGCACCAAACCTTATAATAGCAAAGTATATTTAGTTTTATAAATTACTTATAAAGCAAAGTATAATAGCAAAGTATATATAATAGCAAAGTATACACATAGTTTTATAAATTACTTATAATAGCAAAGTATACAATATCAAAGTATTGAATATTTCTAGTATTATGGTGGTTTACATCAAGAAATCAATGATTCTCCAAATTCTGAAATTTATTAAGATTTAAAATATGATTTTGGAGAATATTACTTCCTTAGAAGTTTCTCTGATAGTTGGGAAAATAGAAATTTTACAGGACATGAAAGCTATAAGTGTCCTTGGAAGTCATCCAAACCAATACACTTGTTTTATAGCAGAAAAACAAAAACAAAAGCAAGTTACAAAGAAATTCAGTTGATTGACTCAGGATTGGGCAATTAAGTAGCATAATTACATGTTTCAAACTTATGTGTCTAGATCAGAGTTTTACAAATAAACTTCACCTTAAAACAGTTTAAAATGTTTAATGTATTCTTAGCATATTCATCAAAAGTAATATGCATCAAGATTTTTTAAATTAGGAAAAATAATTATTATATTTTCTCAAAATATGATACATGTTTGAAATAAGAATTTAATACATCCAATAATGTATATATAACATCATACTGATATAATGCATTTTAATATGGTTAACATTTTGAAGTGATACATAGTTGCTACCAATTATTCATTGCCATTTTCATCTCTATTCATAACCCTCCCCAAACCACTTTCCCCACTCAGAATAAATTCCAAAGTCTTTGCAATGTCCACCATTCTCACTGCTCTGAACATCTTTAGCTTCATCTTCTAACTTTCTCTTCTCCTCCCCAAGCCCACTGGACTCCTCAACCATCCTACAGTTCCAAGGTCATTAACACTACTGGCCCTTATGTTTGTTCTTTTCTTGACTCGGCCACTAGGTAGTCCATGGCTCACTCACACGGCATTACATCTGCTCTAACAACTACTTATTCGAGAGACCTTCCAGTAATACACTGTGTAAAATTTTATCCACTCATGTCATTGCACTCCAACCTCCTAAACTGCTTTATCCTGCTCTCTACACTTATCATAATCTAACCTATTAAGTGTATGTTCATTTCTTTGAGATGGAAGTCCCTCAACATCAGTTACACAAGGGCAACTACCTTGTCTGTTTTATTTCCTGCCAGACACACAGTGTTGCTGAGAATATATATTGATTCAATATATTAGGATTTCACCTAAACTCAAACACTTCATGGAATTCGTTTTGAGAACTGCATCTTCAAGCCATTTTCTAAAATAAATAAAACAATTTCAATTTTATCTTGTTTAGTCATATTTCCACTAAACAAAACTACTCATCCTGACTAGTGATACTTAATCCATATGCAAAATATTTGAACCAAAAAAGGTTGATATATATAAAAATAAACTTTAATTAAATTTTGATAAGAAATATTTGAACCTTAGCTAAATGGCTTAAACATATCCATGTTTATTTGTTTGAAAATGTCATCTAAATATACCCCACAATGAGGAATTATATTGTTTACCATATACATTAGCAATATTTTAGAAATATAAATACTTTATGTAAACTTAATGTCACTAATAATCCTTACCATAGGCAGATTCTGCTTCTTGTAGATATGCTCTGAAATCTTTCTTGGACATCTATGCTTTTAATAGAATAAAGCTTCTGAGCATTTAAGTATTTTGAATATTCTTGCTTCTCATCATAAATTACTATCTCAAAAGAGTTTAATTGGAATAGATTTTAACTACCAAATGTCACAGAATGGAATGATAATTTAGGAGCATATTTGTACCTTTAAATACATTTCCACTCATTATGTCCTCTATCCGATATTGCATTAAGCCACAGAAAAGGTGACTCAGACATGCCATTAAGATTGCCAAGGCTTAAAAAGCAGTACAATGGATAAAAAATGTATTACTCAAATGTGTCAAAATGGAACCCAATTATGCTTGATCTTAATAAGTCCATTACAAGCTATATTAATTAATAAAGCTTGTCAATCATTAAAAGACATTGCTTAGAGATATTTAATGTGTTGGGTTATTTTAAGATATGAACAATTGAAATAAGCTGTCAGCATATGTTCAAATGACAGTCAATCAACTACTGTTTATTGAGTAAAGTGCTGAGTGAAGGACCATTATAAATATGAAGATGAATAAAGATAATTCTTGCTATAAAGGAACCAGAATTCAAGTTGACTGTTAGTCTTGAATTTTTTTTTATTTGTAATTAGGTAGCTAATCTAATTTTTAAATTTATTTTTGATTTTTCCTCTCTCATTTTTATATTGCATATGTATATTTCCTTCATTTACCAATTAAAAATAAATTATAAAACATGCTTTTCCTTTCTTTTCTACATCTACATAGTATTTTGTATTTATATATGACAGCAGAATGAATTACAATTCTTATTACACATATAGAGCACAATTTTTCATATCTCTGGTTGTATAATATTTTAAGTGTTTATTCACCCAAGCTCATAAACTGGATAGAGGAGGTGTAAGTTCAAGTTGCAGTCTAACCCATGTGACTGACAGAACAAATGTACAAAATAAAGGCTCAGACCACATCGGCATGTGATGTTCTCATTAATGTGCACCTTTCCTTGCTGAAATAAATATGAGAAGCAATAAGTTAGTGTTCCCAACTCTCAAGTAATGATTCTTATCATTTTCCGGGAATCTATTAAGGCATGAAGATCTTACACACATTATATAATTTTCAAAGTAATTCTGAGGCAGTCATTTAAAATAATTTAAAGCTGATTAAATTGATGGAGAGAGATATTAATAATTTTTGCCTAAATTACACAATTAGAAATTTTTATAAAGATCTATAAAACTCCAAAGAATATAGGCAGAGCTGCTCCCCAGATATTTCATGTACAAACTCATTCACTCTCACAAAAATTTAGTGAGATATGAATATGATTTCTAAGCTCACTCAATCTTTGAAGGTCTAGCTCAGTTTACTCAAATTCTTTACAGTGGCAGTTCTGTGTTCACTGATATCAAATGACCTGTGAGTTTCCACAACTTCTCTCTTTTCATCTTCTGATTGACACTTATATTTTGGGCCAGATAGATCAGAGGTATAATATAAGAAATTCTAGTTCTTCAGACACACTATAAGCATTATTTAATGTGGTAGTGATGTGATATCTCCAGAAAAGTGTAGGTCAAATTCAATCATATTCAATAAATAATCATTGTGAACTTTATTAGTAAACTTCAACTCCCTGATAATTTTACTTTCTCATGGATAGTTCCCTGAAGTATATCCCCTGAGTAATTTTATAAACCTATACCTTGAAAATTGTTCTATGCAATAAAAAATTTTAACTATGAAGTAAACACATTAAATTACTCATATTTTCCATTATATCAAAAATTAAATTACTCATGTTTTCCATTATATCAAAACAATCCAGCTGTTATATTAGTAAGTGTACTAAAATGTATAATTATATATTCTAATATATATGTTGAACACATATACATTCACTCACATATTTTCAAAAGTTACCTCAACTTTTTTAAAAAAAAAACATGGTAGTTGTCAATTGACTTTTATTTTATTTATTTATATGGCATGCTGAGAATCAAACCCATTTCCTCATGCGTGCTAGGCAAGCACTCTGCCACTGAGTCACAACCCCAGCTCCTATATGAGCATTTTTAAGATAATGCAATTTAAAATAGAGTTGTAAGTTTCATAGTTTAATAAAATAACAAAAGGCATGCTTTATACGGGTCTTTGTGACATATGTGTCATTAGGTAGAAAACAAGAATGATGAAGGAAGTCTTGAGACTCAGAATGTGGGTCCAGAGCCTAATGGTTCTTTGAGAAGCGTTCATTCCTTTCTCTAGGAATCCTCCATTCTCTGATACCCTAAGCCAGCAGATACACAGTATAAAAAAATGGCTTAACATGAAATTCTAAGATACAAGAGCTAGTCATCCTAGGGGCTTAGTATGGGCCAGCAGCACTCTAGTCTTTGAGACATTGCCTGTCAGGTCCTACTATGGTTTCACTATTAGATGTCTCAAAAAGCTCACATGTGAGACAATGCAGGAAAGTTTAGCAGTGAACTGACTGGGTTATGAAAGCCTTAACCTAATCAGTGAGTAATCTCCCCTGATAGGGAGTATCTGAGTTGTGACTGTAGGCAAGTTGGGTGTGGCAGGAGGAGGTGGGTACTTGGAGGTGTGCTTGTGGGGTATACATTCTGTCCATAGCAAGTGGAATCTCTGTGTGTGCTTCTCAGTAGCCATGTCTTGACCTGAATTCTTCTATCATATCCTTCTGCTGTGATGTCGTGCATCCCCTGGAGTCCTGAGGAATGGAGTTCACCATCCATGGTAAGAGACATCTGAAACTGTGAGCCCCCAAAATAAACTTTTCTCCTTTAATTGTTCTTGTCAGGTCTTTTGGTCTCAAGAATGAAAAAAAAAAAAACAACTAAAACAGTTCCTTCTGACAGCATTGGAAAAGCAGCCCATCCTTCATCAAGGAACAAAGAAGGAAATATAAAAGGAATTTATTTCCAGGTGTAGTTCTTGGTTCTCCTGTTAGAAAGTTGAGGGCACCTTGTGGACTGAGTGAAATGGTGGCTGCTGTAGTCAGCTCAGGCTGCCATAACAGCATACCACAGACTGTGGGACTTAAACAACAGAAATTCATTTTCTCACTGAGAATTCCAAGATCACTTTGCCAGCCAACTCAGCTTTTCATGGTGGTTTTCTTCCTGACTTTGGATAACCATTTTTTGCCTCTATCATCACATAGTAGAAGCAGGCAGGAGGGAGAGAGGAGAGAGAGGAGATAGAGAGACAGACAAAGAGAGGGAATTTTGGAGGCTCTTATTATAAATACACTGATCCCACTGGATCAGAACTCACCTTTTGACCTCACTAAAACTTAATTAAAGGTTAAATAAATCCACTCAACCCACAGAAATATGGTAAAAGATGATAAATAGTTGTTTTAATCCACTGAAATTAGAGAAAATTTTTTACAGTAATAGATAACTAGATACCCCTATTCCAATTTGTCATGTATATATAATAATATCAGACCTGGCCACCACATGGGTGACTGTGTCCATGAAGGAACAATTCAAAATTCCCACTCTTCTTTGCGCATCCATTTTACCATCTGTGAAACATCATAATAGGACTAAGTCAGATTTTTTTTTAAAGAGAGAGAGAGAAAAGGAATTTTTTAATATTTATTTGTTTAGTTTTTGGTGAACACAACATCTTTATTTTTGTGTGGTGCTGAGGATGGAACCCAGCGCATGCCAGGCAAGCATGGTACAGCTTGAGCCACATCACCCAACGAGGATTTTTTTTAAATTGTATTGATTAAAAACAAATGACACTCTGGGGGATAGCTCATGTCATTGCAGTTAGATGGTGGCTGGGGTTGCAGTCATCTGAAGACTAGACTGTCCTGGTCATCCAAGATGGCAGCCTCTTGTGGCTGGCAGTAGTGGTTGTTGGTCAATCAGTATGCCTGCATGTGGTCTCTCCTCTTGGCTTGTAAATCTCATAGCACGTTGTTTGGTTTCTCAGATGGAACAAGTCAAGACTAAGTGATCCAAATGGAAGGATACAGAAGCTGCTAGGCCAGTTGATGGCTGAACCCAGAATGGACACAACTTCTTTTCTGCCATATTCTAGAGGTCTGTGTAGTTGTAGATCACCAGGATTCAAGGAGATTAAAAAGACTTCATTTCTTGGGAAAGCAGCAGAAAGTAGGTGACAAAATCACATTGTGGAAGTGCATGTGGGGTGAGAGATATTGCAGATGTCTTTGAAAAGGGGTAAGACCTTCTGATATGCCATCTTTTATTATCTTCCTCTAAAAGAATTTGCAAACATTTGTGGTAACCTGCTGTGGGAAGTGAATGAAACTGTAGCCTTTCCTCTCCAACTCTGACAGTCCTGGGGACAGGAGGAAGAAGCATCTTAGTTTACAGAATCATAGAAAGGGTGAACAATGCTTCACTCTCTGGCAAAGCAGGAGTATTAAATATTTTTAAAAATATTGGTTACTGGAGCAAGCATGTACATACTAATAATGGAATTTTTTAAAACTTGTATTTTGGAAATGTTCATAATAAAACATCCTGTACTTGAAATTAAAAAAAAAGTAAAGCCCCTCCAAACATTGTCAAATAGCAGATTTGTCAAATAGTCAAATTTAGAACTTCATTACATGAATGTGGGAAAACACAAACATTCAA
This sequence comes from Ictidomys tridecemlineatus, assembly GCF_052094955.1. Lineage (NCBI taxonomy): Eukaryota > Metazoa > Chordata > Mammalia > Rodentia > Sciuridae > Ictidomys > Ictidomys tridecemlineatus. Next base: position 72,116 of record NW_027522702.1, read on the forward strand.
CCCACAGAAGGAACTAAATTAATGGATGGGGGGAAGTTGTGTGAAGATGGAGGTTTGGGATTTCCTACTAGTTGGAACTGTGGGAGCAACAAAAGTCATAGAAATCAGAGTTATAACACTGTATTAGCATGGCAGGAAAATAGTATTACCTATACTATCTACATATTTACAAAAATTAAACAGACTTCAAAGTTATTAATTATAAGTTGATGAAATTAAACAGGTATTTATACAAATAAGTCTATTTAACTGTAGATAAAATACATAATGGGTTTTATAGTAATCCAATGTTTTCATTTGCATTAGGCTTTTGTTGTTGTTGTTAATCTGGAAATAGATTCTAAGAGTAGTACATTAACAAAATATTTTAACATTCACCCTTATAAAATGATAATAAAGGACCAGAATTACTAAGGAAGTAAAGACCTGCTTATTGTAAAAACAGACTAATTTTCCATGTTTATCTTTTCAGTATAACATCATCCATCATTGTTAGAAATCTTATGACCATGTGCCCACCAGTTAATTCATTGACATGCAGACCTTTGACATTTTTATTTTTCTTCACATAATCTTTCCATTCCAAATTGTCATAAACAGTTTTATTGGTGATCCTATCCTTTGAAGAGCATCTTTTCTCCCCCATAATATAATGAAAGTAAAGACAGATTACTGCCCAGAAAAGGTGGAAATACCCTGAAAGCCAAGAATGAATAAAATGATCTCAAAGAAGGAAAAGTGAAAAAAATACAAATGCTTTTTATAAAAATGTTTAGCTTTCTATAAAGTACTTGAATTCTATATAAATAAAAGAATTAATTATACATAAGTACAACCAAAACATTCAAATTAAATTTTTTTCAGGATCTATATATCCTAATATCTTCTACGTGGTCATTAAAGATGAATATCAAATTTTTTTAAAGTTAAAGGAGAAAGGTAGAAAACATAATGTCATTTAATATTCAACTAACATTGTCACCTATGTCAATCCTGTTTTGGTAATAATCATCAACTATATAACAAGAGAATTTCTATTCCAATGTTACATAATATTCTATTTTTTTATAAATTTTACGGAATCAATGAAATAATAATAACAGAAGTATCATTATAATAATAGAAATATCATTTATTATAGATAAATAATATTTATTTCATATTACTACTAAAAAATTTCAAACTTTTTATTTAACTTTGCTTGTGCTAATTTTACTAAGTGTAACAATTATAAGATTTTCCTTTTATGTGCTTCAACTTACTTAAGACACCATATGCCGTGTGTATCTTACTCTGGAACCATGTTTATAGATTTTGTGCTCCGGCCCTAAATAACACTTAATGAAACTAAAATATGTGCTTTGCATTTGGCTAGATGTATACAAGGGTTATACTTCCATTGTACATGATTTTGAAAGAATATATAAAAAAAAACATTTTCTAAGTATAAATACTTTGTGATTTTTCTAGGTATAAATATTTTGTAATATTTATGAGCTGAACACAATGAAGATGGGATGATTCATTGAGCTTTGGTATTTTGAGGCTAAGAAAAAGCAAAGATAAAATAAATAAATAAAAGAACTCAAACCAAAGATTTATACTCTTACACTTATCCACTGAAATAAAGACACATCATAATTCAAATATGTCAGTTGACAAGAAATAAGCTTACACTTACAAAAACTGACAATATATTTATCTTAGAGAAGTGTAAATTAATTAAAAGTTTTAAATATGCTCATAATTATCCTTGACAGCTTCTTAAATGACTTCCAGTTATCCCTGCATAGGGTATTAGTACTCTTTGGTAATCTCTTGAGTATGGAGTGGACCTAATGATTTGCTTCTCAGGAATTAAATACTGCAAAAGTGATGTAGTCCCAGCAACTTGGGAGGCTAAGGCAGGAGATGATGAGTTTAAAGGCATCCTCAGCAATTTATCAAGGTTCCAAGCAACTTATTGAAACCCTGTCTCAAAATAAAAAATAAAAAGGGCTGGGGATGCGGCTCAGTGGTTAAGTGCTCCTGCATACCAAACAAAGAATCAAACAAACAAAATTTTTAAAAATGGTGTGGTACTACCTGTAATAATAGATAATCATTTTTAAAAAAGTGTCCTAATGTCTTGGAGCTTCTTTTGCTCATTCTGATGAAGCCAGCTGCTGTGTTTTGGCCTGTCCTATGAGGAGTCCACATGGCTAGCAGCATCAATAGCCACCAAGGAACGAATTACCTTACTCAGCCTGTGAGACATGAACCTGATCAACAGTCACTGAGAGAGTTGGAAGGGGAGCCAACCCATATTCAAGCCTGAGATGATGCTTCAGCTCAACTCTTGCATTGCAGCCTGTAAAAGAAGGATCCACCTAAGTGACATCCATATTTTGGATCCACAAAATCTATGAAATAATATGTGTGTAATATTTTTAGCAATTAAATTTTGAATAATGGCATACAGCCATTGATAGCTAATATAAATAATATTTTACGTTAGAGTCAAAATAATGTTCTATTTCACAAAATGGTTATAATCTGCCATTTTTCAATATTTCTATTCTCTAGTCCTTTGTTACAAAATCTGAGAATTTGGGAAGAATGTAAATATAAGATTCTTTATTATTATTTCTTTGTTTAAATTGTATCTCACTTACTTCATTGGATTACTAAATTAATGCCTAGATTTGATATTAAATTAGTAAATAAGAATTGTAAATATTACATCATACATGCATAGACAAGTACCTAGCTCAGTGCTGTTCACTATTAAAAATGTTAGAAAAGAGGAGGAAACAGATGTTTGTAGGGGATGGAATGCAGGGAAAGCAAGCCTGGAGTCTCAGCTTAGCTACTGTTTATTGGCCCATTTGGGATTTTCAGATGGACCAGAGGGGAGTGCTTGGGGGCTAAAGTTTTCATACACTCCAATAGAAAATGTTCAATCTCTCAGCATCTTTCACAGATTTTTATTTTGTTTATACCAATTTATAAATTTTGTTCAAGATCAATTCTTAAACTTTCTGTAGGAAAATGTTTAGTATGTCAGAATAAAAATAAAAGTGTGAAATACACATTCACAGCCATACATTTTCAAATTTAATAAGCACATGATTTTGACAGGGCTATAATTTGAAAATCTGAAAACAAAGGTGTGGAATGATGAAGGAGCACATACTCTGAGTTTTGTATATTAAAATTCAAAAATTTAGGAGCAATAGAGAATACTGATATGAAGCATCATTTTGCCAAATTATCATAATAGATTAAAGATATTGGCAAATCTTTTGCTACTCCTTTCATTGAGAGTGCAGGAAAAATTCAATTCCCCTTTAAACAAGCTGGATTAATTAATTAGCTTGGCAAGTGGAATAGGGTGAATTGGTCTAGGATTTTCAAAGAAGAAAGGGCTCTTAGCTTTCACCAAAACCTCTTATAATGCCAACAACTATATGAAGCCAGCAGCTACTTAAGAAACTCTGAAACCCTGAGATCATATAGTGAAGAAGCTGCAGGTAGGTCAACAGTGTGAGCTGAGTCTAGCCTTACAGCTATACACATTGTGTGGGTGAAGTCATATTGGATGCTGCAGACAACTCTTAGCTAATTGAGTGTTATAGAGTAATGACATTAGAAGCCGAACAATTACCCAGCTGAACTCTCCCCCTAATTCTTGATGGGTCATAATAAAATGGTGGTTGTTTTAAGCTACTTAACTTTGGAATAGTTTGTTACATAATAATCAATAACTGGAAATATCAACATACTTGCCTAATTTATTAACATAGTAATTAATTTATTAATTAAATAACACCCCCAAAAAGAGAAAAAAACATTTTGCAATATTATCTAGAAGTGACAATTAAGGCTTCTCAAATACATGAGATTAAAAATGTCATTGGAGATCTAGAAGAAAATCACAATAGATAAATAAATAAGACAACGGTAGTCTGTTCAATATGCTAATTGTGTGACTTTAGAGAAATTCTATATTCTGCTTGAATTCTATATTCTGCTATGTAATTAAATATGAAAATGAATAGAAAAACGTGTGAATACAAAATACATATGTGATTGTGTTATGATTATTATATTTGGATATAGAAGTTATGAGTTAAAGAATACATTCATTTTGTTGTTCCATGTAGACTGCTACATTGAATGAAAAAAATTTCATGCCTGCTTCTAATAGACAGGATAGACATAAATAACCAGATCAAGAATGTTCCTGAAAAGATTCATAGCTCTTTATATAGCATGTATGTTAGTACAGAAATAATAACCCCCTGACCCAAGACGAGAAACATGAACATATCTTTCTTCAGGTTGATACTGAAAACTAACAAAGGTATTAGTTTGGTGTACAAATTCCTACAGCATTTTCTTTTTAAAAAACCTCAGTTCACAGAACTATCTTGTATACTGAGTAGGACCCTATGATAGATATATTCAACTTGATAAAACTCTATTGATGATTTTCCATAGTGATGCATAAACATGGTTTTCAAATAAAGGAAAGAAAAACCTAGGCATATAGAAGATTTAATGAGAAGGATCCATCTGGTAGCTGCTTCAATCACAGTTTTTCTTAGTGGCAACCACATTTACTTGTTCATTTCTCAAATCTTTTTGTGTTTCCCTCATGTCCCCAATATTAGGCTTATACTACTACTTCATGATTTATGTTTCTTGGATAATGAAGACATTTAGACATTTTCTGTTGACAGTTTTTCAGTAATGATTAGTGATGAGAGATAGATTGTGTTTCTCATACTGTTCCATTCCCTTGCCTTTCTCCTTAATTATTCTTAGTTTCTTAATTCTACTATTCAAATTCAAATGGTACACTTAATTTTTTTATCCTTAAACAAATAATATTAAATTTTAATACAAAATACTTACAAAATCCTGATTAACTCAATTGCAACAATTCAACATAATATTTAATAATTTTCTGAAAATGTATCAGTTTTAAAATTAAAGTTTTTAGGTATTTTTAAAATTATTCACATGTGATGACATCAGTTTTCCAGAATGTACTGATCAGATATGTGTATTTTAATCCAGATCATTTCCTTTAACACCCAGTAAAAATTTTTTTCAGTGAGGTGTTTGAAATATATGTATTTTAGAAGAATCATATTGGAAAAAAAATAAAAGAGATTTTACACTGAAGAAAATTCCTCGGTGTGGCTTGTTAAGAAAATATGTCTCCTCAGTCTCAGAGGCTGGCACATCATAGTGTGATGCTTTCTCTCTACTTGTATGAATCAGCATGATGCCTCAGCACAGGAAATCTATAATGTCATAATGTTCCTTAAATACCACCAAAAAGGTAATTTTCAAGTTAAGAAAGAAACAGGCACTTTTTGTTAGGAAAAAAAATAATTAAAATATGTTTAAATGTTTTTATTTTTATAGTAATTAACAATAGACAAAATGCTTAAGGTCATCTCTACAGAATTAAGTATTAATTACAGAATTTGCACAATGAAAGTGTTTTTGTTTTTTTCCTTATTCCAATTACCTTGTTTGCTTCCCAGATGTTATGGTTTAGATATGCAGTGTCCTCCAAAATACTCATGTATGAAACAACACAAGAACATTCAGAGGCTAAAGTATTAGATTATAAGAGATGTGGCTTAATCAGTGAATTAATCCACCAATATGGATTAAGTGGGTGGTAACTCTAGAAGGAAAAGTGTGGCTGGAGGAGGTAGGTCACTGGAGCCTGCCTTTGTGAATTATATTTTGTCCCTAGTGAGTAGACTTCTCTCTCTGCTTCCTGATTGCCATATCCCCTTCTTACCCTTCTGCCATGATTTTCTACCTTACCTTCAACCCAGAGTTATGAACTCAGAAAACCATGGATTGAGACCTCTGAAACCCTGAGTCAAAATAAACCTTTCCTTCTCTACATTGCAACCAATAGCTGATTAAAACGCCAAATAAAGTTTCTTCAACAATCTGTAGAGATATACCCTTCTTTTCTTTCACATGAAAGGTGAACATTTAATTTTGAATAATTAAAGATAAGGCTTTGTCCATATTACATTCAGTGGTTAATATTTTTCCTTCTTTTCAGTAGATAGAGGCAAATGTGTTTCTATTTGTTGCTCACAAAATGAAGATGAGTTTCCTTTGCCAGATTTTCTTTCTGAGCTTTTAAATGCATGACTAAAGATAGTATCTTCTTGGAAAAGTTATATGTGTTTGATTTCTCATCTACCTGTGGTGAAACTCTTAAACATTTCTCTTGTTTTAGTTTTCAAATAATATATTTCCTTAAATATTTCTGTTATATCACCATTTCACACATGTTTTATAAACAAAATAATTTCCAGTTTTTAATTTAATTCATGAAACTTTAGTATCTAGCAATAAAACACATTATATGTCCTGAAAATATTCTCATTAAAAACACCAAAGTAAGATAAATGATATGGAATAGTCACAGTTTAAATGTGTAAGTAGATCACTAATAATTAAAATAACTCTATTTGGGGAGATTCACAAATCTTCCAAACGGTGTCACATGACAAAGAGAAAAACTCATCCCTTGACACATAGAATTAAAACTATAAAACACAAAAGATGCCAGGGAGATTTTAAACAGTGACAGAAAGAAATAAAAGATGACCAGGACTAACACCAGAGTTTTGAAAAGTCATTTTCAAGAAAGAATAAATAATACCTTTCAACCTATGAGAAAAACAATAATTGAAAACCTATAATTTTGTACATGGTCAAAGTATTATTATAGAAAAAAGCAGCATATAAACATTCGCAGAGAGGTAACATTCAAATCTGAGAAAAATCTCAAGCATGTCTTTCAAAAGGAAAACAAATACTAAAGGATAAAAATGAGTTATAAGGAAGAAAGATCTTCAAGGCAATAATACATTAATTTCAATGCAAAAAATAAGAGAAATGTGTGATTCTGGGCAAAAATAAATGTAAAAATATAGGAAAAACATCCTCCCATATGCACACTGACATAAAGTTTCACTAGCTATACTGGCATCCCCTACCCAATCTGTAGACATGAAATTTGTCATTCATATTAAGGATATAGAAGAGATTTCAAGTGATATGAAAATACAATGACTTTCCCTATATGGATGAATGTAAAATTTGTATGACTTGGAAAATTTCTTCTAATAGTAACTGAAGAAAAAAAATATCATATAACAAGTAGAAAATGTTTCATCAGAACTTTCAAATCTATCCCCCAAAAATACACACCAAAAAAAAAAACTATAAGGAAAAAAATGGTGATTTAATTTTAATTGTCAAAACATTCAAGAAATTGATAAGTACAAACTAAATAAGCCTTTTAAGAAAAGTAAGGGAAAGCTGTTACCAAATTAATTCTGTTAATACTATGTAATAGAAAATGCTTCTTGAAATAGCCAATTAGCTGATTGTTGTTGATCAGCAGTTGGATTAGAAGTTTATACTAGAATGTAAATCAACACACTGCTTACTTCCCTGAGAGAGGTTGGCTTCGAATGTCATTTCAACTAAATTGGCATGCTTAGTTATGTAGTTGATTTACAAAGGAAGGAAGGAAGGAAGAGAGAGGGGGAGGGAGGGAGGGAGGGGAGGAAGGAAGAAAGAATGATGAAAGTGGAGAAGGAAGCAGAGAGGGAGAGAAATGAAAGTAATCCAATAATATGAACAAAATACAGCTACAGAAAATTGAAGGAAGAGGAAACGTGATTTGTGTGTAAAAATATTTAATCTCAACAGTAATATGAGGATTGCAAGTTAAAACTACTATAAGAAACCATTTCACACTAAGAGATTGGGAACGTTTAAGTCTGACAATAACATGTTTTGACAAGGATATGGAGCAAAAATATTTCTGTGTCCTGTTATTGGGAATTTAAATGAATACAACCAATTTGAAGAGTAACTTTATGATATCTAGATAAACTTAATATGTATGTGTGTGTATATATATATATATATTTTTTTTTCAAAACCCAACAGTTTTTCTCTAAAGAGGCAGCTGTACAAGGCCATATGCTCATAGAATCACTTATAATAAAGAAAATTTAGCAGCAACCTTTAAATTTTTATATTTAAAGGTAATTTATATTTACCTTTATATTTTCATAAAGTAAAAAGGTTCATACATAAGTGTGTGTATATTTATATGTATATACACACATATATGTAGAATTTATTCAATATGTGTGAGATGGATGATCATTAGTAAGATAGTCAAGGTGTATTATTCTCAAAATGACATTGAAGAAAAATTAGCAATTTGGAAAACAATATAGACAATAAAACATTTGAATGGATTTTAATAAAATAGATATAAAGTATATTTTAGAAATAAAGCATAATGTAAGTTCTTACCAAACTGTAAGAATACTGAATTAAGCAAAATGATTACTATTTAGAGAATATTTCAATGGAATTGAAATATTTTATTTCTTAAGTGATTGAACCACACTTATTCTTTTAAATATTTTAAGACTACAATTTTTGAACAAAATTGCCATCAAATTATGCAATATTACACATATTGAGCTCAATTCAGTGGAAGTGAGAAAAGTTGGTAATATTCTAATGAAGAAAATGTTGATATTAAGTGGACTATGTATATGGGAAGGATCTTCTGAAAATTTCATCTGCCTAGTAACAGGAGTCTAATTATTGTGCTGAATCAGAATTTCAGTAGTAGAAGCTGACCTTTATGAGAGGAAAAAATCTGCTTATGACTAAAGCTATTGAGATCTTCAGGAAGACAAATAAAACAAGATTGAGAATAATGGAATTTGAACCTTCAAACTTGATCTCAGCTAAGCTCAGCTTTATTAATTTCAGCACTTACAAAACCTACACTACTAAAACTCAATATTTTATATGTATGCTGTATCTCTTTAAGTCTTTTAAAATGTTTTTACAAAAATTTCAATGAGAAAATTATTAGTATCTACATGTATCTGCATGTTTGTGTGCACATACATATGTATTATATAAGCACATATGTGTTTACTTTCTAAGAATGTCTAAGAGTACACAAAATTGTGAAATTAACTAAAATACATGAAAACAGAAAAGTTAACCCACAAAATTGTGAAATTAACTAAAATACATGAAAACAGAAAAGTTAACTAAGTTAGAGATAGAATACCTCTGTAAGTAACCTGAATCAGATCCTGTAACATTTGATTCAAATGTATGATATGTCAAGATCATTGTATTGTCATGAGCAACTAATTAAAAAAAGAAAAATAAATAAATAAATAAATAAAAAGAGTAGAAAAGAGGAAATGAATATCAGTTCTGCCTATTTAAGCAAAGTTTCTAAAATCATCTGGTGCACTCTATACATTGCTAAGAAATCCATATGTAGTAGCATTTATAAATCTTTTACACAGTGTTTAATAAAATCAGTAGTTTTTAACCACATTATCACTGAGAGAATTGAGCCCAATGTAGGGCAAATATATGATCTTAGTTCTGGATAGAAACTATGTGTCACATTGTTAGTTGGAATTACCTACTGGTATTCCCAGGACAAAAGGTCTTGTCAGGGCATTGTTTCATCAGAATCTTCATCATCATTAGTACTACCACCACGATTAACACAAAAAAGTTATGTACAATTTAGAAAACATTTAAACATGCTTAATAACTCTTATGTATGAGTGTGTGTGTGTCCAGGTGGATGGATAGGAAATATCTTTTTAAATTATTTTTGATCTGAGATGGATTGTATTGTTCTTGCAGCAGGATTGACTGACAGGTCTTTTAAGCAAGAAATCAGTAGTTACTTATACCTTTTGACAAAGTCAGTCTAGTTGATTTGAGGAGAGTAGTTTGTAGAGGAAACTTAAAGAGTCTCAGCTGACAGATGATGATGGTTTGTACTTAGTTGGAAAATAGTTACCAAAGATGTTGATTTGAGATTTACTACCATGTAAAATGATATCTAGAACCATGGGATTTAAATGACAACACCTAAAACATAGGAATTGAGTGGAAAGAGAAAAAGTGAGGGATAGGATCCTAGTGGGTACTCCACTACTTACAGGATGATTCTAGAGTGAACCTCCAATAATGGTGCATCATCTTTAATGGAGGATGGTGTGGAGTAGCCAATTAAAGTGTTCTAAGAGGTAGATAAGAGTTGGATAATTTTAATACTGCTTTTTATCTACGTCCTTGGAAAAGTAGCAACCATTGTCTGATGTCACAGGTGCTGACTTTCAAAATACTGCTAGTCCAATGAGGTCCACATTGTTCTGGGAACAAAGCTTTCTACTTTGTATTCAGGGTATTTACAACTAGATACCACAGCATTTCCAATGTAATTCACTTAGAATTGTAACTGCCTGGGTTTTACTTCTTAATAACTTTAAGTCCAATGATGAGTCCTAAAATTTTTATTTCAAGTATTACTGTATAACACATGAGAAAATTTTCAATTAATATTCCATCAACAGCTGGGGGTATGGCTCAGCAGTGCTCACCTAGCACATGTGAGGCCCTGGATTTGATCCTCAACACCACATAGAAATAAATAAATAAAGGTATTATGTCCAACTACACTAAAAAATAAAGATTTTTTTTAAAATCATTCTATCAAAAGTTTTGTGATGTGTATGTGAAATTTTATTTCTTATTTATATATCAATTAAATGATAACCTTTAACAACGTAATTCCTTCTGGAAGAATTTGTGCATAAATAAGAAAATAGGCAAGTAAATAAATCTGATTCTCATTATCTGTTCACACATTTTGGGTATATTGAATTTGTTAATGAGATTTATTTTCTTTAATATAATAAACTGTAATTTAGATAAGTATTTCATTACTATTATAAAAGTAATTATGGGCATATTAGTTTGTTTGGGCTACCATAACAGAGTGCATTAGACTGTGTGACTTATAAACAACAGAAATTTGTTTCTCACAGTTCTAGAAATACAGAAGTCCAGGCTAAGGCACCAGGCTTGCCTGATGAAGACTTGCTTCCTCATTGACATGCCTTCCCACTGCATACTCACATGGGGAAAGAGCTAGCTCTCTGGGGTCTCTCTGGTAAGGATAGTCATCCCATTCACGAGGTTAGAGTCCTCATGACCTAATGCTATCATATTAGCGATTCAGGGAATCCAACATTCAGACCATAGCATATGTAAGTATAAAGAGGGTAAGATCATATCCTTATCTTGATTATTTGTCTCTGTTTATATCAAATGTACAGTATCATTGTAATATTTTATAAATTTGAATAAATTTTTGATACAATTAGCAATCCTACTTTTAAAATTTGATCCAATGATATTATTCTTTTATAATATAGTAGACACCCCCCACCACCACACACACACACATACATAAATAATAAACCATCATGGCACATGTCAATGTGCTGAGAGGTAAACCACACTGAAATGATTTATTTTATTGAAGTTTAGATATAAATTGATAGAGCACTGATAAAGCACTCATTAAATGTCTATGCTTTTACACCTCCTTCAATTCATCTGACACTTCAGAATATCACTATTGCAAAGATTATGGTTGGATAAAACTCTGCAAAGTCTGAAGTGTGCTCTGTATAATCTTCCTTCTGATTCATTTAATGTAACCTTTATGCAGTTAATTAAAGATAGAACATGTTGACATGGAGAACATAACATGATTCAATTGAGAGTGTTGCATATTATTAATGTTTAATATCTTTCTCTTCAGGCAAGAGCCATACTTGCCTTGCTAGACTAAAACTCTTATAACACTCCAAACAGTATGTGTGTGTGTGTGTATGTGTGTGTATATATATATATATATATATTTGTTTTTCTAATTTAAACAAGCATTTTATAGTAATTTAGGAACTATAGTTGTTAATTTAAAACTATGAGTTTAAAAACTACCATTTATTATGTGTATAATATGTGTAAAGTGAAAGTTTATTGCATGCATTATTTCATTGACTCCTACCGATTCTATAAGGTAGATGCATATCATCAAAATTGGTATATGAGAAATTTGAGTCACAAGTTTAATAACATTGTTACCAAGTTGGTAAGCAGACCACAAATCTAAATCAATATCAACATTACTTTAAAAAATAATCTTTTGTGTTTGCATGATTTTTGAAACAAATACTCTGCCAGGAGAAGAAGTTAAACTTAAAAAAAAAGAAGAAAAAAGGAGAGGGAAGCTTGTTAAAAGTATAACTGCGTTTGTGTATAGTAATAGTAAAAAAATAAAGTACACCAATTAATGTTTATTAACATCAAATTTAATGTTAATTAAATTGACCTATATTTCTAGATTACAATTGTTAAGGGAAAGATGAATTGCTAATACAGTCACCATTATAACATGGTTGAATCTTTCTGTTAGTATAAAGTTAGTTTTAGTAGTAGTTGAATGTCCATTAAAACAGATGATAATAACAATATTGTGTATTTTAAACACTCCCTATAGCCAGGGCAGTGGCACACACCTGTAATCCCAGTGGCTCAGGAGACTGAGGCAGGAGGATTATGAGTTCAAAGCCAGCTTCAGCAGAAGTGAGGTGCTAAGCAATTCAATGACACCTTGTCTCTAAATAAAATGCAAATTAGGACCCAGAATGTGGCTCAAAATCAAGCATCCCTGATTTCAAACTCTGGTATCCAAAAAAAAAAAAAAAAAACCTCCCCTTAGTGTTTTTTTCAATTTTTTCCCACCGTTTAAATAGTCAGAATGATTACTAACCCCATTTTTGAGATAGGATCTTTGTGGTTCAGAGATGTTAATCGTCCAAGGTCACATATCTAGAAAACAAGAGACCAAATGTAAATATGTAAGCTGTGTGAGTCATATATATGCGTGTGTGTGTGTGTGTGTGTGTGTGTGTGTGTGTGTGTGTGTACAGGTAGGTGCCTATATTAGGTGCCTATATGTTTGTATGTATATATATATATATAAAATATATATGAGTGTATGTATATGAATGCATATATATATATATATCAGTATGAACCAGGAAGTGAGCCTTCACCCAATGCCTCGATTCAAGCCTCCAGAATTATGAGAAATAGGTTTTGCTGTCAAAGTCACATGGTCTGTGGTATTTTTCTTATAGCAGTCTGAAAAGATTGAAATATACATACACACATCTATTCACAAATACTAGACCCTTTTTTTGCTCCTTTTAAGTTAGTATTTCTGAAAACAATGATTACTGTGAAAGTGTCTTTTACTCCCATAAAGAGTAAATGGAAATCTTAATGGGTGATTCATTTCCAGCTACTAATACATTCTTTGAAAGACATATTGCTAAGCCTTTATTTGTTATATTTAGAACTTAATCACCAAAGTAAATTTTATGTATGAAAATTATGGATGAAACTCTGTTTTAGCTAGCATTGAATCCTCAAACATTAAGGAATTTGTTTTACTCCTGTTGGTCTAAAAAGATAAGAGATTTACTTTGTCAGTAAGTATAAATTAAAAAATATTGATAGCAAGGATATATTCTAGTGGTAGAATGAAAAATCTGCAGTGAATTTTAATAATATAACCATAAATTTTAGAGGATATTTTCTTTTTTTTTTTTTTACTTCTTAAATTCATCTTGTTTAAAAACCATGGAACACCTGATTTAGAGAGTAGAATGCATATGACTAATACTCTGACCCCATAAAAGCAAGGGAAGAACTGTCAGAAGTGGAAAAAAGGAAGGAAGAATGAAGGGAAGGAGTTGGGACAAACTACAGACCTCTGTTCATTTACTCATGATCTGTAAGTCAGCATCAAGATGATGAATTGAGAAATACAAATTAAAGCATAACCTCCAAAATTATAAACATAATTTACAATGAATTAAAACTCTGCACCTATCAAATTCAGGTGGTGGTAGGAAAGAAGCAAGAAGGAAATTGAATTTAGAATAAATATAAAGATATATTATTTTCAACATTACAATGGCAAGCAAAAAAAGAAGTACCAAAATAAATATTTTAGTTCTAAAGGATAAACTAATTTTTCTGTTTATCTTAAGCAAACAGCTCATATGAAACTAAAAATTTCTTGGGTGCACAATCTACTGCATCCAGGTTGTTAGTAGTAAGCAATTCTACTCAAAGATTGAATTGTCAAAGGATATGTTTTGCAGTTAACTCTCCGTGGTAGACTCATTGATTGCAGTTTTGCACGAAAGTATCCTTTAGGAATCATATATAGGTTTCTTTATGACAGAGGCAGACTGGCTCCCACCCAAAATAACTCCCAGGATAAGATAATGTCTTGCATGCTTCTGGATCAGAAGTCTAGGACTACATCAAAGTATGTGTTTGGAAAATAAATATAAATCAAACTGTTTTTTGAGAAACTGACAATGACTTTAGATATTCTTGTGTTTAACCTCCATATTAAATAGAGGACTCCATCTAGACTTAAAAGTGGTATTTTTATTTAATTATATAACAAAATGTTAAATTTGATATCTGTGTGCTTTTTACATAAAAAATATGCTTGGCTTTAAAATATTAAAAAGACTCCCCAGTTTAGGAATCTATCAAAGTCAAAGCCATTGATAATGGTCTATTATTTCTCCTGGAAAAACTCCACTTAGCCAATTGATAGTAAAGTGGGAATAATATAAAATATGTCAAGGCAAACATTCATTTCTCAATTTTCTCTACATCCCAGCTTTGTATCTTATCCAATTACCAGCAAAATATATTAGCAATATTTTTGCATATTAATGGTAGAAAAGGCTTCATAGAATTATAGATTTATGATTCACAATTATGAGTTTGGTAATTGAGACAAGTGAGGCTTAAATAATACTCATAAATAACACATGTGCAAAGTAGTTTTTTTCAAAATATCCCCTATTAAAATAACATTTGTGCAAAGTTATTTTTAAAAATTTAAAATTTTAGGTCATGTGTCAGATTATATGAGACTGAGTATATAATGTTTTATGAAGAACAAATAGGATTTTCAAATCTTCTCTCCTCTTTATTAATTTTTAAAATGAAATAAAGCAAAAAATGATATAGCTCTGTCTCTTTGTAATGATTTACGGTAAGACCTGATATGAATATATTTAAATATGCATATACATATATTTTTTTAAAATATATAGGGTACATAGAAGCTTTGTAAATGTTCTTGCAAGGAAAATTAGTATTTTTAAAATAATGTACTTTCTTGGAAAAGTCTTAGGAAGTTCATAAAATATCCTATTCCTCTTCAATATGTGTGGTAACATTACTCACATAAAAGTTGTTGCCTTGGTTTTAGAGTCTCCTCACCATGGACAAAATGTATACACCAAAGCACACCCCCAATGACTCACATCCTTCAGCCACACTCAACTTGCCTACAGTAACCACCCAGCTAATCCCTATCAAGAGACGATTCTGATTAATTGGGTTAAGACTTCCATAACCCAATCATTTCACCTCTAAGATTTTTGCATTGTCTCACACACGAAATTTTTGGGAACACCTCACATCTAAACCATAATACCAGGTATATTCTACTTCAAAATCATTTTGTGGCTAGGAGTTTATCATCCTGCTAGTGAATGCCACAAGCTTGAAGGCTATGATATATGGTCACTAATTTGTTTACAAGAAAGTTTTGATTTCAACCATTCTTCTGACAGGTAGTTTTCAGTAGAGAGAGAGAGAGAGAGAGAGAGAGAGAGAGAGAGAGAGAGAGAGAGAGAGAGATGCAGACATGTTGTCAATTATGTTCTACTCATTTGGATTACAATAAATTTAATAATTTGTTTGCCTTAAAAATATTTAAGAGCATGGTTACTCACTGCAATGACTGGAGAAAAATATTTGAAATGCATATATCTCACAAAAACTTTATATACAGGATATATGAAAAACAATAAATTAATTAAAAATGACAACACAGGAAAAAAATAAACATTCAAAAGAGACCACTAAATAGAACAACTAATGGATAATAAGCCTATGAAAAAGTATTAAATTGCAGAGAAATACAAATTGAAACAATAAAAAAATACAATTACACACACAAAACACAAGAATGGCTAAAATCGAAACACACACATAAAAATGCTAGTCATTTGTGAGAATTTAAGATTAGAAATCTCATACACTTGTGCTATTAGTCTATGCAAGTGCAACCACTTTGGAGAGCTGCCTGAAAGTATTTATTAAAACTGAACATATGGGGACTGGGGTTGTAGCTCAGTGGTAGAGTGATTGCCTAGTATTTTGCAAGCACTGGGTTCAACTCTAAGCACCACAAATGAATAAATATAATAAAAGTTCATAGACAACTAAAAATACATATACATATATTTAAAAAAACCTGAACATGTGTATGTCACCCAGTCTCCAGAATTCACTCCTAACATACACCCATCAGTAATGTGTGTCGATGTTTACAAAAAGCCAACAACAACTTGAAATTTCTCCCAAACCCCATCAACCATTAAATAAATAAATTCCTACAACGGAATATCAAATAGCAAAAAAAAAAAAAAAAACTAACTAAATATGTTAACTGCGTACAAGTAGCCAGACACAATAAAGCACATACTGTATGGTTATTTAGAAGAGAACTATATTGACTAGTTCTTATCTCTTACATATTTCTTTTAAAAAGAAAAGAGATAAAAAGATAAAGTTCATATCTACCATATTAATTCAGAGGAGTCATTAAAGAGGTAATGGCCAAAGGGAGAACATATACTGAAGCTTAGGTGATGTTCAGTTTCTGAATCATGTTTACCTGGTTTTGTTTATTTTGTGAAATTTGATACCATGTTTAAGAGTTTTTATTTAAAGAATACAAATGTCCACACATGGTGAAACACATACGTACAGTGCAGAAAAGCAAGTTTCCTTTGTGACAGCCCTGCTCTATCTAACCTAAGTCTCTGCACTCCAAGGGTAATATAAATAAATATCTCTTTATTACTGAATTTAAATTTATGTAACACCTTCTCACATTGGGGACACTTCTTAATAAGGTAGAAGACAGAGGATAAAATATTTTTATGGATATGTAACTGTTTAAATTAATTGCCACAGATAGCATTGGGTTCAGGAAAACAACAAAATTTAGGGATTGTGTTTCCCACAGAAACTTAGTTTGAATTACTGTTTTCAAAACTCTGAATTATTTTTCTATTGAAATATCTTTTCATGAGGTTTGAAATCTACAAATCAGTCTTTTAGAGGCGGAACAAAGATATATTTTTTAAATGAGGGTCAAAACTAAAAAAATAATATACTTTTAGAATTTTAAAGAAAACAAAAGACAAAATTCACTAACTACAAGAACCTATGTCTCAAATGTGGTCTATAAAATCAAATGTTGCCTTATCATAGCTCTGGGTACAAATGAGAGAATATTCCCCAACATACCCTGATCTACTTAAGCAATTTAGGTTATGTTTAACTATTTTAGCCTAAAGAGCCATAATGATGCAGCTCCAAATTGTCAAATTCTTATCTTTGAAAAAACTCAGATCTGAGCTGAGGAAAAAAATTTCACACAGATACCATGATTGCATATAGATCATGACATTAATAATTGAAATATTTCTTAGAAATTGTGGTTGAAAGCCAAAAGAATCTCTACTAAATTATACCCATGCCTCCTAAAAAATTACTTTCAATCAGAATGTCAATATAGCTATTAATAATCTTTCAGAAGCTTCTTTATACTTATTGAGGTAACCAAGCAGCTGTTATAAAAAAAAGAGTTTAAATTCCCCTGCCCCATTCTTTTGCTATGACAGAGTAATCCAAGTCTCATTAATCAGCAGTGATATCTTCCTGTTGTCAACATGCATGGGAGAAATGGTTTTAGTCTGGGCTAATATTAGAAGGTGGTGGTAGAGACTGCTCCCAGCTCCATTTAGTTTATGTGTACCACCTTGGTATTTGTAATTGAAGGCTTGACCATTCTTTTATTAGAAGAAACATGAGAACCATCCATCAGTGCCAAAGGCAGGAAGTTGATATCATAAATCAAGTGTCATTTAACACTTGCACATCATAAAGAAAGATCAATTATTACAATATTTATTATAAACTTCTCAAGTTATATGCACAAAAGTAAGACATCCATCTTTATCAGTTACATACATACCTTTTATTCCTAACATTGTTAACTGGATATTGCGTACCACTGCCAGCCACTCTCTGAATTCTGAGAAAGTAATAATTTTTAATTTCATTTAGACATTTCTCAATTTAACTTCATCATTCCTCTTTTTGAATTCAATAAGTTATTGTTTTATGAATCCAGTCTGTAAGGCCTTGCTGAATCAACTGTAATAACTGCACAGTGTTGTTAAGTGAGAAGTGACTCTGCTACCTCATTATGTAAAACTGTGGGGAAAAGGTTGGGTGGAATAAGTTTTCCTCAGTAAAATCACACTTGGACTCTTGGAATTTACACAGAATTTTTTATTGACAACCAAGTCTTGTGAATAAGAACCAGTAAGGAAAGAAATGAAAAGCATTTGTAAATAAAGACTAAATTTCTAGTGACCGTGTTACCAGTTTCATTTCCTTAATCTATTTAAGCCTCCCCCAGTTGTGCTTTATGTAGAAAGTTGGGATTTGGTGCCAGGGAATTGCTAGATTTGATCTTAATGATTTATAGAAGTTGGCAATAGATATAATCACTCTAAGTGTTATGGGAATAGTGGCTATGAATAACTTAAAGTCTAGAATGAGGATTGGGTATAGAGAACTAGCTTTCCTATTACATATTCAAAGTATCCTTATTTACAATGCAGAATGAAATCTGTTCTCCTAAATCAAACAAGAGATTGGTGATGAATTTGCATTTAACTCTACCAAGGAAATGGACAGCTCATGGAATTTAAACTTAAACACTTAAATAACCCATTCAAAACAGAGAGGCAAATAAGGGATATGGGGGTAGGAAAGATGGTGGAATGAGATTGATATCATTACCCTAGGCACATATATGACTACATATATGGTGAGATGCTATGTTGTGTTCAACCAGAAAAGTGAAAAATTGTGCTGCAATTGTGTACAATGAATCAAAATGCAATCTGCTGTCATATATACCTAATTAAAATTAACTAATTAATTAATTTTAAAAGAAGACATAACAACAACTTAAACAAAAATAAAATAGTCATAGAATAAGAACATAGATGTTATTGTGCAGTTATTGCTGCACATGAAAAAATGTCTATTAGATGCAGTAAGCAACATTTTATGATTTTTCTGATTTCACAAATTTCTTTTCAATATTTTCATTTTTCTGCACAATTTCTTCAAAAAATCTCTAAAAGTAATTGTACTTAGCATTTAATATTTATCTTCAATTCACTTTGAAGTGTTCCTATCATTAACATTATCTTGACTAGGTATTAACACTATTCTAGTTTTGGGAAAACTCTCAAACTAAATCTTGAAAGAGATGAACTCATTGCACTAATATCATAAATATCAACCCAAGGTTTGTGCTACTGACCTCTACTTGCCAGTCCCTGTATTTCTCCTTTCTATATCAACTTGAATTTTACTTAGGTTCCAATCCCAAACTATTGTAAACTTTTTTCATTATCCTAACTGACTTTCATACTTTATTACCCAATAGTTTGGTTTGGTGTCTGGTGACTGAAAATTTGCTCTGAAATTTTACTGCCCATGTTTAAATTTTCCTCCTTCAATCATTGGCAATGCCAACTTGAATAAATAACTTTTCTTTATTTCACATCTCCATGTGTAAGATGCAGATAATCGTATCTTCTTACAGAGATGTTGTAAGTATCCAATGAGGTAGGTGATAACCCATATGAAACTCTCAGACATGGTGTACAGAAAGCAAAGAATAATATAAAAGTAACTATTTTTATGGCAATGTACACTTTATGGATTCTCTCCAGTACACACATTTATAAATTTTTTTTATATGTGAAAATATTCAATTCCATATCCAACCCTATGAAACAGAACTAGTATTTCCATTCAGAAGCACTGGATTCTATAAATCTTGCCCAAGTCAGAGGATGTTTGCTGTTGTAATGTGCTTTAAGCTGCTCTACATTTAGATCTTTCATTTCATCATTTGTAACTAAAATACACAGAGAGAAATTATTAATAAGAAGTTATATGTAATAATTCTGAAGCATCCAGATTCAGGGTGAGTCAGTCTACAAAGTTCATTGTATAAGATGATGTATCAGGTAAAGTTCTCATAGTTATTTAATATTACCTGTGAGTTGAAAGACACTGTCTAGCAACTCTTCAAGTACAAAGATTAGACATTGATCACCATAGAGAGCAAATAATTTTTCAGTG
Source organism: Ictidomys tridecemlineatus (assembly GCF_052094955.1). NCBI lineage: Eukaryota > Metazoa > Chordata > Mammalia > Rodentia > Sciuridae > Ictidomys > Ictidomys tridecemlineatus. Next base: position 92,429 of record NW_027522702.1, read on the forward strand.
CCAATGAGCCTACAGATGGCATGGCCAAATTTGTATTCAGGAAATTCCAACTCCACATACCTGACATGTCTTCTAAAGAGAATATTTAAAATTTCTGCAAAAGTATGATAATACGTAGGAAACTCACAGTTACCATTTCCCAGGACATTGCCTGGTTTTGCAAAATCCCACCAAACTTCTAGTTAAGGAACATAAGACATAAAAAATGTTGATGGGAAAACTGTGAGAGAGAAACAGAAAAAAAACAGCTGAAGTTTCCTGTTAAAGGAAGCCCAAATCTAATAAGTTCTAGCTAGGAGTAATGAGAAGGCTATGACACAGCCTGGCAGAACCCTAAGGTCTCCAGTTTTGTAAACCAAGTTGGCAAGAGAAAGGGAGGGTTAAATTAACTGTGAAAGTTAACTAAACCATCCAGTGCCACACACATTCACTGTTGCATGGATAGATACCCACTCTTACATAGACAAACATACATACACACACATACAAACATGTATAGGACATTATACAAGTTTATTCACCATTAAAAATGAAATATAATAAACTATATTCTTCCTCTTTGAAAAATGAAAAGCATACTCATTTTCAAGTGAAATGCCTAAACACTCAAAAGCAAAAACTATCTGTTCACAAGTCCCACCATAGAAGCAGAATTAGAAGTTATTATTAACCATTAATCTTAAATATAACTTATTAATATGAGACTCATAAGATATTTGTGGAATTCCTCCAAGTAAAAACAAAAAGACAAATGGATAAAATTACCTCCAGAAAAAAGAGATGTGAAAAAAGTATATCCTCATAACAAGATCTAGCATAAAGAAAACAACAGAGAACAGATTTTTACTTTTTTAAACTTAAATATATGCAATAATTATAAAAATTTTAAATTCAACAAATAGAATCTAGGTGATAAACACATGGGTTTCAAAATACATTTATTTCAACTGTTTTAGGCTGGAATTTTTATAATAATATGTTAGAAATAATTATTAGGAATATTATGGAATATTTGATATCGCTCCTAAATAGGTGAACACAAGAAGATGTTAGACACTGGGCATGATAATTCAAACCAGTAATCCCAGCGACACAAGAGGCTGAGGCAGGAGGAATTCAAGTTCAAGGCCAGTCTCAGCAATTTAGTGAGGTCCTTAATAACTTATTGAGACCCTATCTCTCAATAAGAAAATAAAGATGGCTGGGAGTGTGTTGACTAAGTGGTAAAGCAATTCTGGGTTCAATCCCTAGTGCCAAAATGAAAAAATATATTAGAAAGATGTGAGAAAAGTAAAGGTCATAAAAAGTAAATTCAGAAGCTCTAGTAGTAACTAACAGGTGTTTCAGAAAGTCAAGAACAGCCAGACTAAAGAAAGAAATCAAATAAATGTGTAAGACATACTCTCCCCAAAAGCCTCTAAATTAAAAGAGTCCTTTAAGCACAACAAATGAAGGAAATATGCATTTAATTACAACATAACTGAGTTTCAGAATTGGTACAGTGATCATATGTGTGTGTGTGTGTGTGTGTGTGTGTGTGTGTATATATATATAGAGAGAGAGAGAGAGAAACAAGACCAGAAGAACATGACTCTTAAGAGTGATGCTGAATGCCAAAAGACAAGAGAGAAATTCCCTTCTATTTTTCTCATGGGAAATTATTTTTATCTTAGAATTCAGTTCACACTCAAATGATCAATCATGTATGAAGATAGGTTTCAGCTGCTTTCAAATATGCAGGATCTCAAAAAAATAATCACCCCCAAGAAACTCTTTAGAGAGTTACTTGAAAATGCAGTTCTTTAGCTCTGGCAAAACAAATAAACTCAGGATGAGGTTCCAGACCAAAAAATGGATTGAATCCAGAAAAGCATTCAATGGAATCAATCCTCTAGACACCTGCAGTTCAGAAGGGTCCCAATAAGTCAGTCTTTGGAAAGTTTGAGGATATATAAAAGTATTACAGTGACCAAATGCAAAAATAGCATTTAAACATTTGGACTGGTGAGGCACAGAAATTTCAAGACCAATATAATCAACATTTATGATTTTCTCTACAAGTGAACATGTGATATGTAATTCAAAGAATGGAATTTTTATTTATTTATTTATTTATTTATTTATTTTTAATTGATTTTTTTAAAAAAAGAAATGATAGCAGAATGCATTTCAATTCTTATTATACAAATATGGCAAAATTTTTCATATCTCTGGTTATATATAAAGTATGTTCACACCAATTTGTGTCTTCATACATGTACTTTGATTAATAATGCCCATCACATTCTACCATCCTTGCTAACCCCCTGCTCCTTCCCTTCCCCCTCCCACCCCTCTTCCCTATCTATTCCTCCCATGCTCCCCCTCCCTACAGAATACAAATATTTTTATGCTTACCTAGAAACTAAAAATACAGAAAAAGGACAGAAATATGATGAAAGAAAAAGGGAAAGAGTACAGATATCTTCATCTTAAATATTTTTGATAAAACACAAAAATTAGAGTAAGCAAAAGAGTAAATAAAATATTATGGTATAACTATTCTGATAGGTTCGATCCATGACATGTAGGAGAGTTCAACTGAAAGTAAATAATATTTTAGTAGTGTGAGCTTTGATCTGAGGATTCCATGTCTGTGGATTCAACCATATGTATTCTAGTAAAAAATATTGTTGTAAATTTTATATAAAGCATAGAACATGTGTGGATTTTGGAGTGGGCTAGAATTATAGAACCATACTTTCCTCTAGAGATGACTATATGATGGCTCATGTAACATTTGAGACATCATATTTAAAAATAATTTATTGATGATGCTTTACAACTATAGAGACATATTTCTGAAGATGATGTTTTGGTTAATAGGAAAACTGAATTGAACATCATATGTGTTTGTTTAGTTGGACGGAAGCGTAAAGATGAAAATAAGTGTAAACTAGCTAAATCTTTGCCTTTAAAAAAAGAAGTAAAGATGAAAATAAGTGTAAACTAGCTAAATCTTTGCCTTTAAAAAAAGAAATATATCATATATAAAGCAAATAAATGAAAAATCGTGTGGAAGCATGTTACCTGATATTGAGGTAACAGCAGCAAAAAAAAAAAAAAAATACAAAGCTGTACATGCTTCCTCTAGAGACAAGATTGGACAAGAAGGATTCAGAATGGTGCTGCCAGCTTACCCTATGCCTCTGATAACTGAATAATACAGCAAACCATGAAGAGTTAAGTAATCAGGAGGTCACATTTTACAGAATATATTAATTAAGCAAAACTGCAATGATGAACAGGGAAAATTCTTGATAGTAAAATTGTGGGCAATTATAGATCGAAAATGAGGGTAGTTAGGACTAAGGATCCCAAAATTAGAAAAATGCTTTTCCAGAGTGTTCTATCAGGGACAAGAAAAACGTAGGGCATAGAACTAAAGCAATAAAGCAGATACCAAATTCAAATCAGCATAGATTTTGGACCAAAAATAAAACTTTCCTTTAGACATACCTGGAAACTATTCACTGTGTTTGTAATGAGGATAATACACGGCTCCTCATGTGTAATTACAATTAGAGAATTTTTTGTAATTGGTATACACTTTTCATCATGTTTTGTGAATTCCGTCAGCCACCCTATAATCTTTCTCTATACATAGCCCTGGATGAACATTCTATTGGGCATTTTTCAGGCAAATCCCTGACCTGAGGGAAGTTGGCATCTTGATGTGTAGGATAGATAAACCAGGTACCGATTAGAAGATTGCCTGTGCCAGAATTACATTGGAGCTATTCATAGAAGAAAGATGTTAGAAAAATTCTTCTTGCCTACTTTATTAATACCTGAATAAAAAGAATAGTATCAGTAATTAGGAGTCTGCCACAGCTATGTGCAATCCAAAATGTAGGAGTTCAGGAGAAAAAATTAAAAAAAATTTGCAAAACTTACCTAAAGTTTAGAAATAGTTGAATTAAGGTACAAAATGCAAGCATAGCAATATTCAAACCAACACAGATTCTAAATTTTCAGCTCTTTTTGGGGCATACCTTCATTTCTATTGTAGATCATTGATGTGGACAGTTTAAAAACATCCCCTCTTGTAAGATCAGGACTTCAGATTCATTGATACCTGTTTTACTTGGAGGACCTTATTGAATTAGAGAACACCAGAGAAGATACCAACTGTAATAATCCCTAAAATTAAGGAAAGTTTTTAAGAAAGGCAAATAATACATATATACTCTCATATTATGTTTTCTTCTAATTCATAAATTGGTTTATTACTGATAGGTTTCTAATTTATAACTCATGTTATATGTCCAGATGTTCTGAATGTAGAAGTGACAGTATCAAGATCTTGTTCTACAATACAAGAAGCAAATCAATCTATCATACCTACAAGGTGGATGATAGGATATAATACATGATTGTTTTTTCTTCACAATGTTATCAAAAAGCAAATAAGAGATTATACAGTGAGTCAGCAGAAGAAAAATATACCAAATGTATTTTTTAATTATGCAAGATAAAACAACTTCTACTATGTTAAAATAAAGAGGAAGTCTTCCCATCGTATATATTAATTGTCTAAAAACACATTTAGAAAATAGCTGCAATTTTCCTTTCTTATAAGAGAAAAGAAAATTATATAAGTACTAAATCAAGCAAAAAATTTGAAGGCAAGGGCAGCTGTACAACCACTTAGAAAATGTTTGGTGATTTAAAAAAAATAAAATTAAGGATAGATATTCTATATAACCCAGTAATCCTACTTCATAGGTATTTATCTAAGAGAAATGAAAACATTGTTCACAAAAAGACTTGTGTAGCAAGAAGCTTTACTCGTAATGGACAAAAATTGAAGACAATTCAAGTATCTTTCAGTGGATAAATGCATGTGCTATGGTACATCCACACAATGGTATGTTAGCAACAATAAGGAAAATACCTATTAATTCACTCAATACACACATAAATGAACTTCAAAAACATTACAACAAGGGAAAGAATCTAGCTTCAAAAGATTATAAAATACATAAGTCTATTTATTCTGGAAAAGGCATACCATAGAAGAGAACAAAGATCAATGATTGCAAGGGCTTGGAGTGTTTTAGGGTCTCAATATAAAAGAGCAACCTGTGGAAATTCTTTGGGATAATGGAAGTATACTGTATTCTCTCAGTACTAATGGTTCCAAGAATGTATGCATGTATGAGATCAAATAGAAACTAATATCAAAAAGCAAATTTTACTGTATTTTAGTTTTTAAAAAGTAACATCCAATAATATATTCTATCAAGGTGAAATTAAGGGTGGTAGGATAAGACAGCTTTCATAAAGATAAGAAAAGGAAGACCAAAATAGCAATATCAAGCAAGATTATGTTTGGAGAAATCTTCCTCAAATGAAAACACAGATGGTCCTACCTAGAGATAAATATGAGGCTAAACTAGCAGTGATATATACATATATATGAACATTCTATTTTTATGTATTACTTACTCCACTCAAGTAAAAGATCCAGAGAACCAACAGAGAAAATCATAAGTAAACATTGCTCTCACAGTGTGCACTCTAAGTGAAGTATTCAAAAAGTTGCTTTTTAAACTATGACTAAAGTTCTAAAAGCATGCAATTATCCATGCACAACAGAGATGTACCCCTGTGTTGCTAGGAGAAGCACTAAGGACACCATGCTTTAGTAGATGTGGTTAGCTGTTCAGAAAGGAAGACAGAGCACAAATGACAGGCTGCTCTTTATAAACCTCCAAGAAAAGCTAGGGAAGATGTAGGGCAGATGGAAACCAAGATGTTCAATAATTAGTATGTGATAATTTAGAGAAAAAATTATGTTCTTGACACCTGGCAAATTAATTTTCTTTAACAGTAGTGACATTGTTTTTTTGAAAATGATACCTCTGCCAAATAAATACAAGAGTCAAGAACCTGGGCTTAGAGAAGGTCCTTATTTTCCTAAGGAAAAGGGAAGAAAAATTTAATATTTTTAAATTTTTAATTATTTTTACCTCTAAATTGTTACATTTTCTTTTCATTTTGCCCCCTCACTATTTGAATAAGGTATACTCTTAATCTTATAAAAAGAATTATTGTTAATAATGCTCCCTATTTTTTTGACTTTCAAAAATGTTGGCTTTCTTTTTTTAAACTTGTTTTCTAAAAGCTTGCCAGAAAACAAGAGTGTAATTAAATAATAGGAAGATTGGCTTGCCAGAAGGGCATGATTATTTGTCCCTGTGGTCTAAAGGGAACTTTGAAAAAGAAATGGTGTGTGTCTCATTCATATTTATTTTAAAGTGATGCTATACTTTATTTAAATTTTTGTTGAGTTATAACTCACATACAAAATAGCCACAAAATTCTAGAATACATGGAAAACTAAAAGAAAAGAACTGTTCAGTACATCAGTTAGCATGAGGTTGAAACACAGCTGGCCCAGGAAGGCTGGAGTACAGCTGTTTGAGTTACCTAAATATTTGAATGGTTTCCGCCAACACTCTGAAAAAAAAATCAATAAATAAATGACTACTACAACATTTCTGTAAATTACTTTCTGCAGCTCTCCTGATGGATTGTACCAGGTGAAATATATAACCACTCTCTTTTGGAGCAATGTGGGGGTGGGGGGCTTTTCCAGGAAGAATTTCACATGGAAGAGTCTCTTGTACTATTCAGAAATCCTTTTCTCTGGGGATAGTTCTTATCTTTCACCACCAAACTCCTCCAACAGCAGCTTGGGAGGCTAAAAGAATTTTGCAGCCTGACTTGGTCAGGGTATTAATCTATGTTTTGTCTTTGTTCCCTGTTTGCCATTTTTATATTATAGTGCCCAACTAGGCAAAAAGAAGCAGCAAAATAATACAGCAGGCCTTCTTATTACCAATTAAAATGTGAGAAAATTGAGGGTCAAGTATCAATGCATTCAGGGTCACACTACTTGTTATAGGCAGAGGCACAAATTAAATTCAGAGTTTTTCCCTTTTTCTTTTTTTTCTTTGTTGCAGGTGTTTGCTCTGTTTTAGTCACATCAGAAGAACATTCAGTTATGGGCAAGCTTTTAGAAAACAAGTTTAAAGGAGAAAGCCAACATTTTTGAAAGGCAAAAAAAATAGGAAGAGTTATTAACAATAATTCCTTTTATCAGATTAACGATATACCTTATTCAAATAGCAAGGGGCCAAAATGAAAAGCACATATAACAATTTAGAGGTGAAAATAATTAATGACATAATTATTACTTTAAAATAAGGAAAAATATCATGTTTGGATTTTAACTTAGCAAGCGAATATGTTTGCTGTTGCTTTCATTTTAACAGTGGAGCAAAGGATCTGTTTTTGTATAGGTAATTATTTAAATCAATATTAGAACAATTTTAAATTATTCTATGACTATTTCAATGTTACTTATTTTTTCAAGAGAGTTCCTTTCAGATTTTCCTTGAATATATGCATTAGCATTTATAATTGTGTTATTAAATATGAAAGGACATTATTAAACTGTCACAAAAATCCTATTTCAATTTGTTTTGTGCTATTTCATTGCCCCATTTTTTTCTTTTTCTTGACTATTCTAAGAAAATATAAAATATACCTTACTTGGTTTAGGTTTGGAGACACTTATTTTTTTTTTGTCTTCCTGGATGCTACTCTCTGAGATTGTGTTTCTTTTGAGGAACTCTGTCTCCCAACAAGGTGGCTCTAAACCAGCGAGTTAAGTTCTCTCAAAAGCAGTCTTTGCAGAGATGTGGTAACAGACTGATGTGTCAAGATTAAGTCATTTTTTCAAAGAGAATCATGATGAGAGAGAAAAGGAGAGAATTTCAGTGGTGTGCAACTCTCTCAGAACACTTATAATAAATACTTTTCTGTTTGCTTCAGTCCAAAGCTGTGCTCCAATTATAAATAAGCAGAGAAGAACCAAGAAACAGAAAAATATAGACACTAGCTAGGCTTTGCAGCAAAAATGTGGAAACAGAGATAAATTATATACCACATTTAAACCCAAAAAGTTTGGGAGTGTTTATTTATTTATTTTTTATATATTTTTTTATTTTTATTCATTTTTTATTTTTTAATGTATTTTATTTATTTATTTATCTATCTATTTATTTATTAGTTCTCGGCGGACACAACATCTTTGTTGGTATGTGGTGCTGAGGATCGAACCCGGGCCGCATGCATGCCAGGCGAGTGCGCTACCGCTTGAGCCACATCCCCAGCCCCGTTTTTTTAATTTTTTTATAATTAAGGGAAGGGGGTGTGTGGGGTGAGAAGGATGGTGGAATGGAGTGTTTAAATTTAAGCTTTTATTTATAAAATAATCTTTTCATTTTTATTTGCAAATTTACTTGAAAAATTTTTTTCTACCTTTTTATTTTGAAATAATTTTAAGCTCTAATTAAAGCTGAAATCTAGTATAAACATCGAATATAACCTTCACATAGCTTCCAGTACATAGCTGGAGGCCCAGATATTGCCATGAGACTCTAGGGGTGGTTTTCTAATTCTTTAATTCCTTTTAGATATATGAATTGGAAATTTCCCTAAGAGGGACCTGTCCCTTTTCTCTCTTAAATGATCATTTATTTACTTATATTATAATTGATCATAGATATATTTTTGTATATTATCATGAAAGAATACTAAGTACTTTGGTGCTCAAATTACAAGAGCCTTGGCCATTAGAAATGCCTTTTGGACTGGATTGTGTCCCTTTCAACTTGTCCTTTATCTTTCAGTTACACTCCCTGACTATTTGGATATAAGGTGCCTTACATTACTGTTGGGTTTTTCCTTCTCCAGCCTTAGAAACCATCTAAGGGAGTTCTGTTCTTCCGATTAGAAAATGATTTTAGAACCAAAGTTTTGGCCAATATTTCTGGGGTGCAGCTGCTACTTAGCTTTCTCAATATACAGAACCAGAAAATATATCTGCACACCTACTCTATTCATGTGCACATTTATATTTATTTCTGTGTCCATATGTATTCTGTATCTCTATGTATTTGCATTTTAAAAATGAGCTGAGTCTCCAATGAAAACCACAGGTTTTATTCTAGTCTTCAAGATGTCTTTATTTGTATTTTCTTTTCCTGAGAGTGAGAAACTTAGTTCTCGGTTATCAACAATATACTTACCTAAGTCTTCAAACTTAACAAATAAAGTAATATTAGAATAGTTAAAATAATCTTAGTAATTATGGAGTACAGTGTTTGTGGGCTATAGTTCTTTTTGTTGTCATCTATAAGGATCCAGCCCAAATGTTATTCTCCCAAATTGACTCTCACATATCAATTTAGTATCTTATGGCTATGCCATTGCTTAACTCATTAATCTTTGTTGTTGTTGTTTTTTTATATACTTTGGTATTTTCCACATAGCCAATCATGTTGTATGCCAATAGAGACATTTTTTTTAACTTTCTGCTCTGTATGCCTTCATTTTTTCTTTGCCTATTCAATAGTTAGAACTATTTTTTAGGTTTAGTAGAATGTTGAATAGAATTATTTCCAGTCTTAATGAATTCACCTTGTCACTATTGAGTATGATGTTACCTTTGATATGTGTGGACACCTATTACTGTGTTAAATAAATCCTCTTCTATAAAGATTATTCAGGTTTGATATTTGAAGTGACTCAAAGATTATCACAGAATGTACTCAGGCAAAAGCTTTCCATAAAACAAAGCATATGATACAGGAGAAGAAAGTACAGACAAGCACCAAGGGTTTGAGAGACATCAAGGAGCGGTTCCTCAGGGTTCATTTTAGTCACACAACATGCACTTTGTCTCCAAATTACACATCCAAAATTTGTGCAAGGAATCCTGGCCTCAGGAGAACTCATGATGGAAGTTCCCAGCAGGGTCTCTAATGGCCTACTGGTCATGTAACCAAGTCCACCTGGCTAAAGGATTACACAAGTTAAAAGCCATGAACAAACATGCTGGCTGCCTGTGTCTCCGGGGTACTTTTGAACTTTAAACAGCACTTCATAGATCAGTAGGTAATTGGTTAGTGGGCCCGTGAACTTTATCTTAGCTAAGACTCAAAGTCAGATATCCAGGCATCCCCAGAGAACTGTCTCAGTCCAGGTGTAAAAGTGATGCATCCTACCATCAGTGTGTTCCTACAATAGACATTTTTAATATGCTGAATAGATGTTAAATTATTCAACCATTTTCTAAGTCTATAAAGATGGTCATTTTCATTTTTTTTCTAAACTTTTTGTATAAATTATAATAATTTATATTTTTAGAAATTCATGGTAGTAGAAATCAAATCCAGAACCTTGCTCATGCTAAATAAGGCCTCCACCACTGAGTTACATCCCCAGTCCATGTTTGTTAATTTTTGAACAATAAAACAGATTTTAGTTGTTGAGATAAAAACTACTTATATGTGATATGTTGTCAACTATAATATATGAATGTTTCATTGATGGTTTTATTATCTATATCCATGAGGATGTCAATCTGTACTCTCTTTTCATGTAATATCTTCATCCAATTTTGGTAGTGTGATAATCACATCATGACACATGGATTTGAGAACAAGCTTTTTCTATTAGAATTTCCCTTTTAAATGTATACTAAAATTCTCCAGTGAACCCATTTGTTTTCTTTTTTTAAAAAAAAACATTTTGTTGTTACTGTGATTTAAATTTATTCAATAAATATAAAGCCATTCATATTATTTGTTTCTTGGGTTAGTTTTGGCATTTGTTTTTGTTTTTGTTTGCCTTTCAAAGACTTGTCCTTCTCTCCTAAATATTGGATCTATGGGCATAGAGTTGTTTGTAGTATTGACTTGTTATTCATGTAGTATCTATATGGGCTGAAATGATACCCACTCTTTTACTCATGTGATTGATAAATTTAATATTCTCTCTTCTTTCTTATCTCAGCTAGAGATTTATTAATTTCACTGCCTGGTTCAAAGAATCAGAGTTTGGTTTTATTTATAATCTGTGCTGTTTTTCTACTTAACTTTTCTTATTTCTATTCTTGTTTTCCTTCTTTCTTTCTTCACTGGGTATTTAAGTTTTAATTTAAATTATTTATTCATTTATTTTTTGTTCTTCTTTCATTACTTTGTTAAAATAGATACTTAGGTTACTAATTCAAGCCTTATTCTAATAAAATCATTAAAAGCTATTAATTTCACCATACCTCTATTCATCTTCTTGCCTCTAGTCTTATGTGCTATTTAATTTTTTTTCAAAAAAGTACAAATATATTTTAATTTCATTTGAGACTACTTATTTGTCTCTTCAGTTATTTAGAAGTGTGATATTTAATTTTCGGTTGAAGATATATGAATATTTCTCTATCACCAATTTCTAGTTTAATGCCCTTGTATTATAAGAATATATTTTGTGTAATTTCTATTATTTTAATTTGTTAAATTTTGATTTAAGATCCAGAATATGGTCTCCTTTGGTACATGCTCATTTTTAAAGTGTAAGTATTTTGCTCCTGCTGCATGGAGATTTTTATGTCAATTAATTCAAATTGATAAAGTTTTTCATTTACTGAAAAACTTTTATCAATCATTTTGAATGGTTTTATATCTATTGAATTTGGTTTTAATTCTTACATTTAGATCAGTTATTTCCTACTGCTTTTGTCTCTCTTTGTTAAGTCAATTAAGAAAAAGCAGTTTTGCAGTCTTCAGCTATAATTATGGATATATCTCTGTCATATTTCTGTCTTATCAGTTTTTGCTTTATTTATTTTGAAGCTCTGTTGGTAAGTGCTTATACAATTATACCTGTTATAGCCTCTTAATTGATCTTTTCATCATTCAAATTTCTACCTTAACCCTGTGATATTGTACTGAAATCTATTTCTCTGATATTAATCTAGTTCTTTTCATTACTATTTAAGTAGTATATCTTTTTATTTGAACTTTTTGAAACAAGTTTATTGAGATATGATTGTCATCCATGTAATTTACTTGTAGAACATCGAGAGTCTAGTGGTTTGAGTATACCATAAAACTGTGTGAATATTTAGAATATTCACTACAATCAACTTTATAATATTTTTGTTTTTCCTAAAAGAAAATCTGTATTGAATAGAAATATCTCCCTATTCCTATCCCCATAACTCAACCCCAACCAAACACTAACCTATTTGTTGGCTCTATGAACTTGCCTGTTATGAATATTTGACATAAATAATGTCATATAATATGTGATCTTTGTGATTGGCTTCTTTCATTTAGTATAATATTTTCAAAGTTCATGTTATACCATGTATATGTATTTTGTCTCCTTTTTTTTGGATGAATAAAATTCCAGTTGGTGGATATATCCCATTTTATTTATTTATTCACTGTGTGTAAAATAATGTATATTTGAATGGGAATATGAATATTGGGGATGTATCCATTTTCTGTCTAGTATGAATAAAATTTTCATAAAAATTTCATGTTTTCTTATATGTATGGCTATGTATTTTTTTTTCTTGGACAAGGACCTACATGAAGAATTACTGAATTATGCAGTAGCTCTATGAATAATATTGTGAGAAATTTCCAAACTGTTTTTCAAGGCAGCTGTACTATTTTACAATCCTACCAGCAGTGAATAAGTTTCTGGTTTTTTTATATCCTCACCAACACTGGTTATTTATGAATTTTTTTTATCTTGTTTTACCTTCCTGGTGGGTGAAAAGTGGTATTTCTTTTGTGTTTTTTACTTGCATCTCCAGTAATGTTGAATATCTGTAATAAGGTTATTGTATATATTGAACATTTGTCTATATCTTCATTAAAAAATATCTATTTCAATTTTTCCCTATATCATTATTATTTTTTTTAGTATTTGAGCTCTAAATGTTTTTGAAGTATTCCAGATGCAAGTCTCTTATCATATTTTCTTTCTTGCAAATAGACTCTCCATCCTTTGAGTTATCTTTTACATCACAAAGATTTTCATTTAGATGAAGTCCAATTCACTTGTATGTTTTTGGTTTTGTTGCTTTTGCTTATTGGCATCTTACTCAATACATTGTTACTAACCCAATATTGTGAAAAATTTCTTGTATTTGGTTTTTTTTTCTTTTTTTGGTTTTAATCTTGCATTTAGATCTATAATCCACTTTTAGTAACTTTTTGTGTGTGATGTGAGTTAGGGATCCAATTTCATTCTTTAGCATATTATAGTTGAACTGACACCATTTATTTCTTTAAAGTATGTGTTGAAAATCATCCAGGTATAATTTTTTATATTAAAGTTAATCTAATGATACACTTGTATCATATTTTTCTATTCAGTCTGAAATATTCTTCATTCTAATTGGTAGATTTATTTGGTTCACATTTAATGTGACATTTTAATATTATAGAATCAAAATTTAATATATTTTAGCAGTTCTCTATTTATTCATTTTGCTTTTTCTCACTCTTCTACCCTGTTTTCTGTTTTTCTTTGGACTGATTTAGTATTTTTCCCTCTTACTTCCTCTATTCACTTTTTGCTTTTATCCCTTTTCAAATTTTATTGGCTATCCTATGATTCAAACATATATCTTTATTTAATACATCAATAATTTCTAATAAATGAAACACTTTATGTGTTATACAAGAATTTTGAAAACTATATGCTTAATTTCCCTTTTTAATCTCTTATGTGTTTCATAAAAAAATTATGAAAAAAGTATACTTGGCCATTATTCTGCTTCACACACTCAGTTATTTTTCAGAGACATTATAAATATGAAGGCCAATAAAGTTTACTTTTAATTCTCATTTATTGTATTTTCCAACATACACAATTTCATTGTGAATATTAAAATTCCAATACAGTGTAGCATTCCTTTTATGAAAACCTTTAACAACTTTGTAAATGAGATCCTCTAGTAGTGAGCTCCTCAAGTTTTTCTCTGATAATGCTCTATTTCTACTTCATTTTTTTTAGAGAGAGAGAAGAGAGGGAGGGGGAGAGAGAGGGAGAGAGAGAGAGAGAGAGAGAGAGAGAGAGAGAGAGAGAGTTTTTTAATATTTATTTTTTTAGTTTTTGGCAGACACAACATCTTTATTTGTGGTGCTGAGGATCGAACCCAGGCGAGCGCGCTACCGCTTGAGCCACATCCCCAGCCCTCTACTTCATTTTTAAAGGAAATTTTACTATTTAAAACTCTAGGTTAACTTTTTGCTGTTATTATTGTTCAACACTACAATTTAAAGGCATTTATAGATTTTCTATTGTATTTTTTATATTTGTTTCTCTGTATGTTGTCTGGCTTTTCTTTTCTGGTTGCCCTCAAGATTCTCTCTTGGTCTTTGTTTTTAAATATTTAAGTATTATATTTATATGATTTCTTTCATTCTTGCTTTATTTGGTGTTTTTATGACTTGCATGTATGATTTGATACCTGTCCTTCAATATAGAGAAACTTTGATGGGCTAAGCACAGGGGCTCTTGCCTGTAATCCCAGCTTCTCAGGAGCCTTGGTAGGAGTATCACAAGTTTGAGGCCAGTGCATGCAACTTAGTGACACCCTGTCTCAAAATAAAATGGGTTGTGAATGTAGTTCAATAGGAGATTATTCTCCTGCATTGGATATCCACTACTGAGAGAGAGAGAGAGAGAGAGAGAGAGAGAGAGAGAGAGAGAGAGAGAAAGAAGGAGTAGGAGGAGGAGGAGGAGGAGGAAAAGGAGGAGGAGGAGGAGGAGGAAAAGGAGGAGGAGGAGGAGGAGGAGAAGGAGGTGGAGGGGAGTGGAGGAGAGGGGAAGGGAGGGGAGGGGAGGCGAGGGGAGGAAAGGAGGGAAATTTTGAAATTTGGCCTTTATTTCTTCAATTATTTATTTTTTCCTCATTTATCTCCTCCCTTCTCATTCTTTCTTCTTGAGGAGATGTCAGTTATATGTGTTAGAACTTTACTATTAATATATGGCTATTGTATTCTCTTTTATTTTTCACTTATGAATTTGTTTAACCTTGTTCATTTTTTTATTCTTTGTAGCTTTTCAAAGCTAATTTCTATTTTCAGTGTCTATCTTTGCATTCACTGGTTCTGCTTTCAGTTATTGAGTTTGCTCTTGAGCCTATAGAAGAAAGTCTTCATATCTGTGTAAGTATGGGACTTTATAATTTGTATTTGAGTTTTTCTTATAGTTTTCTTGTCTATGCTAAATTTAGCCATCTGTTATTCTATGCTCTTGCACCCCTCCTTTTTTTTTTAAATCAGAGGACTTCATATATTAATTTTGGTTATATAGGCCTTTCCATTTACATGGATTAAAGAGAAAAGAAAAAAATCTATAAATCCAAAAACATTGATTATACAATGATCACATTTTTATGTCATGCAAAATGAGAATTCAGCAAATCATACTCTGTAAATAATTGTAGGTGCAAGAAAAATAGGAATTATTTTAATTTTTGGAAAATTAGAAAGCATGTTTCATGGGTAAATCTGGAACTGGCAATTGTCACATGGAATATAGCTAATTAAGGTAGTTGTTGGAAATATAAATCATGATTGCTGGGGATGTTTTCTCCCCAAAACTGTGAAAAATAGATTGAATAAGTCAGAAAAGCAAATCAAAATCATTTGAACTAAATAAAAGAGAATACCAGGAAATTCTCCATACTCCAAAAATAAAAAATATGGAAGATAGAAAAGTGAAAAAAAAAAGAAAAAAAAAGGAGGATTAATTTGGGAAATCTTTTCTATAGGAATCCTTATGGTTATTATAGAGGTAAAAACTGAGAAATATATTTTTTCCTGAAAGTTTATTATTTATAGTCTATTTTCTTTGCAAACTTTGTTACATATGTATGAATACTATATATATATATATATATATATATATATATATATATGTACACACATACATACACACATATTTAAGTTTCTAAGTATAATTACTTTTTAACATAAAAAATATTAAGTGTGAAGTGTCTGGCAAATAAGTCACAGTCTTATGAAATGTGTAAATTGCAAGAGTGATAAAAATTGTCATAAAAATAGGTTATATATAAAGAGAAAATACTTGTAGACTAATTATCTACAAAATTAAAGCTTAGAAAAAATTGGGACAATTTCAAGCTTACATTAAGGCAAAAAGTGTGCCATTCACATTCTCTTTGTGTAAATAATGTATGTATCAGAAAATAATTATATCTGCATTTCCCTGATTAATAATTTACACAATTATAATTCATTTTAGACCATCCCCTCTATGCAGTGCATGTAGAAAACTCTTGGCATATTACATTTAGATTTTTATCATTTTTGTATATAGACTCATGAGAGGTTTTCACATGTTCTGGAAGTGTTTTGCATTTATTATATATGGGGCATGTTTTATATTTTTCTTGTATATTTTGATATATAGAAATTCCTTTCAAAGGTAGCCGCCTCCAGCAATTCCTTTTTATGATTTTCATCTGTGTTTTTTTTGTTTGTTTGTTTTTTCAATAAAGAAATCCATTCCTTTTTTGCGGTTGTAAAACTATTTTGCCTTCTTAAAATTCTACGTTTTTTTTCATATTTAGATTTTAAATCTATATAGAATTAATGTTTGTTTATAATATATAGAAAAAATTTAATTCTCACTTTACAAAAAAAGAATGGATGATAATCAGTAACTCCAAGGCAACATATTTAGAAATATCTTCCCCATTGACTCCCTTATATGTGATTGTGTAGGAGTGAGTTCCTTGTGTATTTGTTCAGCTACATTTGTCTATATATCTTTGACCAACCCGTACTCTTAATAATTATAACTGCATCATAAATCTTGATATTTTGTACTGAGATTCCTCCCTGTGTATTCTTACATAAAATTAGCTTAGATACTGTTAGTTCCTTTTACTTCCCTTTAACTTTAGGTTAAAATAATTAATTTAAGTAAATATACATGTATACACATAAATTCACATACTATTGGATATTACTATTAAACAAGTTTGGAAGAATTTTTATTTTGATTATTGACTATTTGAGCAATGAACCTGTATGTCCACCATTTATTTAACTTTTTAAATTTTTTTAGGTATATTAAAAATACATTTTTACAGCTTTTTATAGTAAGTTTTCTAGACGACTTGTATTTTTGCTGTCATTCAAACTGGGGTATTTTTTCATTATTTTTAATTCCATATATTTTTGCACTAGTGGTTTTGATTTTTGTTAAGCCCATATCTAAACTCTGTGATTAATTCTAATAATTTATTTATGTATTCTATCAATGTGTCTTCATTCATAATGATCATGATCTATACAAAATAACTGAATTTTGGTTGTTGATATTTTTGCTTTCATGTGCGTATGATTTACTTCTTTGCCTCTGTACTGAATATCTAATTTTGAACAGTTATTGGAACAGTCACATATTTCTAGTTCTTAACATTAAAGGGAATATTGTCAAACTTTCACTATGAAATATTGCTTATTAAAGTTTTTTGTAGATAGATTTTATCAGATTAATGTATAAAATATTAAAACATTTCTTCAAAGAAACGTGGAAGCCAAAATATAAAAATGACCAATAAATCTTGAGTAATTGTGTTTCTGCCAGAATAGAAATGATAAAAACTATATAGTTGCTATAGTTACTACTTTAAATGATAGATTGTGAAAAATTGTTCTCTCGTTAATTGGTTTTTAGAAATGACATGGACAAATCTCTAGAAAGTATACCTGTAAGTATGGTTTCTAGTGACTTAAACAGGTTTTTCAAAAATGACTTCTCAAAGCCTCATTGAGATTTCTTTATGTTAAACAATTTAATCTATACAATTTCAGGTTCTCGTCCCTAGATTAGGGGGTCTTCCCACTTGAATAAATGCTGGCAGTAAGCAGGAAACATCACAGAAACTCCGATATCCTCTTTTGGAACCTAACATTCCATATATTTACTAATTAAAAATACTTAGAACATCACTTTTTGTTTAAGTCTTTACAAGGTTTTGGGTGAAGTCCAGAATCTAAGAATATTTTTAAAATCTTTAAATAACTTACAAACTAAACTTCTTGTCTCCAAGAAGAATAATTTAAGTATAGGTGATCTCTAAAGGAAACACATTATTGAAAGTGGAAATTTCTGTTTGCCTAATGAAAATAAATCAGAGTGTACTACTACTAATTGTGTCAGTGATGACTGTGTCAAATAGATCTTTAAAAATACATAAGCAATCTACTCCTATTAAGATTATTTTTGAATACTTCTAGCAGGAGCACTTCTGTTTACACTTCTGTTTAAACCACAGATACACCCATGATTATTACTCCTAGCATAATTTTCTTTCTGTTTGGAGTCTTTATGAAATAGAGGTTAAATAAGTTAGTTATGGGAGCAAAAAGGAAAACTACTTTTTGGAACACAGTAGCAGAAAAAGAATCTGCTTCCAGCTACTTCACTTCTTAAATTTATTTCATATGATACTGCACTCTACTGAATTTCCTTCCCAAAAATGTTATTTGATGCTGCTTGTCAATTCTTTAGAACAATCCCATCTCAGGTTTCAATTTGAGACAGAGTGAATTTCTGTTTCTTAAAAAAATAAAAATAAATAAATAAATAAATAAAGGAAAAAAAAGGGAAAAGCTTTTGGCAGAATACACTCTATGATACTTATTTAAAGTATATGCCATGTTGAAATTGTTCTTATTGTGCCTTGAAATTAGAATGAGTAGACTAAAATATATGTAGAATATACTTTTAATGATAAAATAAGTAAATGGTAGTGGGCTGGGTTATAGCTTAGTGGTATAGTGATTTCCTAGCATGTGTGAGGCACCGGGTTTGATTCTCAGCACCACAAAGTAAAATAAAAATCTACTGACACTAAAAATTATTTTTTTAAAAATAAGAAAATAGTAGTGCCTGGTCAGATTTGGTATCTTATAAATTGATCATGGACTAATAAATAACAGTGTTTTATTAGAAGGAAACATTCAGGGAATATGATAGAAGCCAATTAAATTTATTTATTCTGCTTGGATACTAAAAACCCTACTTTTAATATTTCTAATGTTTTGATTATTCTCCTACAACCTCTCTGCCCTCTTCATATAACTGATCTGATGTTCTAAATTGTAATTTCTATAGCCAGGGTCTTAATCAACATTTAAGTTTGTTTAGACCATTTTCAAATTACAATGAAAGTACCTTCTTTACATTATTAGGTTTTTTATTTCTTTTTGTGATACTGGAGATTGAATCCAGGGGCACTTAACCAATAAGCCACATCCCCATCTTTAAAAAAAATATATATATATATATATATATATATATATATATATATATATATATATATATATCAATTTAAATAGATCTCTGTATGTATATTTTAAAGATAGGGATGTATATATATATTTTAAAGATAGGGATGTGTATATATATATATATATATATATGTGTGTGTGTGTATGTGTGTGTGTATGTGTGTGTATATATATATATATTAAACATGGGGATGTATTTATATATATATATATACATATATATATATATATATATATATATATATATATATTATCTAGAGGCAGAGTCTCACTGAGTTGCTTGAGATCTCTTTAAATTGCTAAGGCTGGCTTTGAACTTGTGATCCTCATGCTCAGCTTCCTGAGCCACTGGGATTATAGTAATGTGCCATCACTCCCAGGAAGTTATCAGTATCTTTTTAACAAATGGTTCAGATATTCATGCCATTGTGTTTTATCTAGCTCAAGAAGCCAATATTTACAATCCACCCACACCACCAGTAGCCTACCTAATCTTTTAAAGCATGATTCTATACAGACTTTCTTTAGACTGTTGTCAGCTCTTTGATGACTCTCACCCTTCTCAAAAAAAAAACTTATAATGAGATTAAATAATGCCTGAAATACAGTAAGCATTCAGTAAACTGTGGCTATTAATAGTAATAGTGGTACCATTTTCTTCTCTTCTAATAAGTTTTAGAAAGTTCAGAGACTTCACCTATTTGAACTTTTAAACCACAGATACACCCATGATTATCCCCTTGTTTCCTCATTGGAAAGCTCATTTCATTGTGTTGTGTCCATACTCATTAAAAATGAATAAGTAAAAAAGAACTTTTGTGTTTTTTGAGTTAACTTGACTTCTTCAATATCTGTACTTTTGTCCTAAGTATAGGCTCTGGTATTGCCTGTTAAAATTTAAGGAATCTATTCTGCTCATGACATGGCTTTCTTCATTTGAAAACAGCCATGATCATATTCCTGAATCCCCATCAATCAAATACCAACAGTACGTACATAGTTTCAACATTGCTTGTTGAAAAATTCAACAATAAAGTTGACAAGATATAAATTCACCAGATTGTCTGCTTTCAAAAAATTAGGATCATACAGAAATAATAAGAGTGAATTTCCTTGATCAATGTGGGATATTTCATCTGTGCAGTTTGCTTCTCTATTAGGGAAAACCATGTGAATTATTTTCTGTAGCTTAGTTGTTTGTAGCTGACTCTCACATTTGTGTTCCTTTAACTGTCACTCAAATTCTCTCTACTTGCTTCTACCATCTGAATTTTCAAATAGTATTCAGTCTCCATAACATTCTTCTATCCATTATTTCCCTCTGACTTGTACTAGTAACCTATTTTATTATAATCTTTCTTTTCCATTTCAATATAATTCATTTATTCATCAAATCTATCTATCGACCACTCCCTTCTCTTTTCCCATTCAACTTAACACTCATTCAATTGGCAAAGTTTTCCAAATACACTCTTCTTTAAGATATGTTGTAATTCTTGGTTATTTTGTGAATTCTGATACTTTAAAGGTCAAACATCATTTTATGAAAAAACAACTCATGAATTCAACTAAAGTATGATTAAATAATCAAGCTTTTAAGGTGATACTACTTCACTTTACCCACCACAGGGTTTTAAGTTAATTTACTGAGCAGATAGTATGTGGAATGCAGCTGTACGAGAAGAAATTATAAGTAAGGTACTAGAAATTTTAGTCAAGCAGATGTGCTTCATCTAAAAACAACCTTGAAACTGCAAACAGGTTGATTTTATTTTTAAATTTAGGTTTGCATGAGTCTTTGGGAATCTGAAATGAATTTCTCCCAAATGAAAGATCGCAGCTTGTTTCTTCAAATTAGTTCACAATTTACAATTTAACCTATTCTACATGTGAAACACTGTGTAATTCCAATAAGAAAAAAATAATAATTTAATTGTCCAGTCACAAAATTATTTACCTGAAAGTAATTAATGTAAGATTGATAGGTGTCTCATTTTTCTCGTGACTGAAATCTTTTAAGCCACAGAGTTATACTGAGATACATGCCTTGAACATTGAAATCATTTATAAGACAAACAGATCACTGCAGCAATGAGGAACTATGCACCATCTAAAACCAAGGTGTAGTAACAGGCTATCCTCGATATTGCAAGTGCCCTGTCAGTTATGTTCTTCCAGAGTGGCAGCAAAACAGAATCTCGGTGGTAACAACAGACTTGGAATAAGAAGAGGAAATTTCCAGCATGCCTTGTACTCATGGGCTACTACATAGGCTGCTCTATGACTTACAGTTTAAGCTCTATAAAGAAGGATCACACAGCAATGGGAGGGGTCTCCTGGGCACAGAATCAGAGGCTCAGAGTGAAAACTGAGCACAAGTAACAAGGGATGCAGAGAGAGGAGCCAGGTGTAAGGAAGGAAAGCCATATTCTCCAGCTCTGAGCTGCTGTGCTGCATGCTGAGGGAATGGGCTAAACTATTGCTGATGTGACCAAGGAGAAGGCAACCTTCTCTCACTAATTAGACTCCACCCTTGCGCTGAAACTCTTAGGAAGAAGGAATGCATTTTTCAAAACAAAGAGGCAACATCCTGTGCAGAAACAGAAAAAGAAGAATGAGAGAAAAAAAATACAAGGGATGTCCCAAGGTCCAGAATTGATTTTTAAACATATTTTAGTTGTAGATGGACATACTTTTATTTTGTTTATTTAGTTTTATGTGGTGATACAGATTGAACGCAGTGTCCTACATGGCTAGGTAAGCACTCTACCCCTGAGCTACAGCCCCAGACTTGAGAATTGATTTTTGAAAGCTGTGTGATGTTGGGAATATTTCTTTTTCTTAATCTCTACCACTTCCATAAAATATAACTAACTATACTGCTTCTGTGTAACTTGCAGAGTTATGAGATTCAAATGAGATGAGAAAATAAATACACATGTTATAAATGTAAATCACTATAAAAATATAAGATATACACTGAAGAACAAAGTTCACGTTTCTGATAATATCTTTTGATACATATATACACATATATATATTAAGCAAATTTCCTTATGCAGCTAAAACCAACACAATTTATTAAAACAATAATTATATGCATGTACATTTTAAGCATACCTATTTTATAAATTGGAATTATTACTGCAATTGTATAAAAGAATGATACTTATACGTTTAAAATTATTCACTTACTAATCTGAACTATGGCTCATTTAAACTTGATTATTTAAATACTAATTCTTAGCCATAAATATTAGTTTTTTATTTCCATCTCTCCAATACCTGTACTTCAGTCAAAACCCTACATGAGGCCAGTTGGAACTCAAGATTCTGAACTATTCTTGATTATAAGAAGGAATGAAAATCAAAACTACTCTAAGATATCATCTCACTCCAGTCAGAATGGCAGCTATTATGAAGACAAACAACAATAAGTGTTGGCAAGGATGTGGGCAAAAAGGTACACTCATACATTGCTGGTGGGACTGCAAATTGGTGCAGCCAAGATGGAAAACAACATGAATATTCCTTTGAAAACTGAGAATCGAACCACCATTTGACCCAGCTATCCCTCTCCTGGGTCTATACCCAAAGGACTTAAAAGCAGCATACTACAGGGATACAGCCACATCAATGTTTATAGCAGCCCAATTCACAATAGCTAAACTGTGGAAGCAACCCAAATGCCCTTCAATAGATGAATAGATTAAAAAAATGTGGAATATACACACAATGGAATTTTAAAGAGAATAAAATCATGGCATTAGCAGGGAAATGCATGGCATTGGAGAAGATAATGCTAAGTGAAGTTAGCCAATCCCAAAAAAAACAAATACCAAATGTTTTCTCTGATATAAGGAGGTTGACTCATAGTGGGGTGGGGTAGGGGAACATGGGAGGAATAGATGAACTCTAGATAGGACAGAGGGGTGGGAGGGAAAGGGAGGGGGCAGAGGATTAACAAGGATAGTGAAATGTGATAGATATAATTATCCAAAGTACACTATGAAGACACAAATTAGTGTCAACATACTTTATATACAACCAGAGATATGAAAAATTATGCTGTATAAGTGTAATAAGAATTGTAATACATTCCACTGTCATCTATTTTTTTAAAAAAACAATATTTTTTTAAAGAAGGAACAGCCCTAATACATGTTTTTTTGTTTAGATGTCTTGGCTTTCCTTTTCTGTCCTTCAGCTGTCCAGGGAGAATTTCTTTGTCAAGTTTTGGGCATAGAGTCCTTGGGACCTGGCTGTTTGCTCCCCAATCTCGGGGAGCTTGCCTCTTCCATTTCCGGGTGTTTTCTCCTAACCTGTTTTAAATGCATGTTTAACCTCCTACTCCATCAGAGCACCCAGTATCAAGCACTCCATAAATCCCCAAGCTTTCTGTACAATTTCCATAACTTCTGATGAGAACTAAAACACAGCATGTTTGCTAGAGATTTTCTTGGAAGAAAAAAGTTTTACCTGAAACCTAAGTTTTACACTTATTTACCTTGTACTAAATTTTTGAATCTTTTTGTGTAGAAGGACATAAATGACAACCACATAGATTCTGATGCCAGGTACAATCCCTGTTTTTCCATCTCAGACAGAAATAATTAATGTTTCCTTCTGTATTGACCAAACTTCACAAAAGTTAGACTGTCTTGTCTTCATTTGTTCCAAATTCCACTGTCAGCATCTTTTTCAATTCCTTTGATCTCTTTTCTGATTCAGTGCTGATTCCTGCAATCCATCAGCCCAGTCTTTTCAAACAAATCATTATGCTCTTACAGTGTTATTAGATGTAATGCCTAAATCCATCTAATGCAAAAGGGATGTAGGGATATGTATATATACATATACATTAACATGTGAATATACATGTCCATGCACATAAACATGAATATAATTATATAACTATTGCACATAGATGCATTTTTTATATTTACATATGTATGTATGTGAATATATAGATATACATGTTATATTCTTTCCTTAGAAACTTAGAACTCTAAAGATAAAACATCATGTATTGTAATTACTAAGAGAAGCACAAAATTCAAAAATAAATTTTAAATGTCTGCTGACCCTTAGAAGAGCTGTTCTTGGAAAAGGGCCAAGTACAAGCCCACATTAGTCTTGGCAATGACAAATGCTGTCTGCTTGTCATTTTGCAAAAATTAGAATTGATTGAACCTGCCCTTTTATGGAAACAATAATGATAGTGTATCCACCAAGGGCAGATGTATGTAAAATTGTAGTTTGAAATTAGCAAAACTCAGTTTTTCATTTTTACATTAGATACACATAAAAAAGTGAAAATATCTCAGTTTCTTCTCTGAAAGTGCTTTCATAGCAAAAGTTAGCTGTTTTGCTTTTTATATCTGATAAATGTAATGTCATCAGAATAAAAACCTTCTGAATATTTTACATAGATTTAGCCATCTGTTGCATAGAACACTACGATCTCTATTGGTCTATCAATTTAGTTTGCATGGTTTTAAAAATAAATAATTGTCATATATTTAAGCAATAAGTTCAACAACAAAAATAAGCAGAGAAAAAGTGTTGGAGGACACTAAAACGACTGTGTCTCAACCAGGCAATGGTCATGATTTATTACAGGGCTCTGTCAATCTGGAGACCTCTAGAGATGGAGTCACAACTCATCCATCTTCCTGGCACATGGAATGTGAAACTGCTCAGAATGAGGCACTGGAGAGGGGCAGAGCCTATGGTGAACTGGACAATGCACACCCCAACAAAAAGATATTCATTCCCTTGATTGTTTATTTGTACATTTATATGCAAAAACATGAACATGGAGACAAATACCAGTTGTTCTAACCAAATAAAATGCATCTGTGAACCAGATTCAATAGATTTGTAACAAAATTAAACAGAAAAATAACGTACGAAAACACAACAGAGTACAGACACAGATCCTTTTCTAAATTTGGTATTTTAAAATGAAGATGGAGCAGTAAGATCTATCATATGGTGATATTAAATTAATGATGAAAAATACAGTTATTTTTCCCAAGTAAATCAAAGAAAGTATGAAAAAATAATGAATACCAAAAATGTTCGGAAGGGTTATTTTGTGATTTGATTCAGAAGTGAATATGGCATAGGTTTGAAAATCTACTTTAGAGATACTAAACATTTTTTTCATTAGGAATAATTTGTAAATCTATTAAAAGTACATCATGAGGGCTGGGATATAGTTTAGTTGGTAAAGAGCATGCCTTGCATACAAGAGGCCCTTGGTTCTAATCCCCAATACCACATTAAATAAAAGAACATAGATGCCCTTCAATAGATGAATGGATAAAAAAAATGTGGCATCTTTACACAATGGAGTACTATGCAGCAATAAAAAATGACAAAATCATAGAATTTTCAGGGAAATGGATGGCACTAGAGCAGATTATGCTTAGTGAAGATAGTCAATCCCTAGCTTCACTCTATGAAATATTTGTTTATTTTGAAGATTTCTGTTTCTCAGTTTAGAAGGGGAAGGGGCTTAGCCACATAAAAGTGCATATTTTATTTTGGAAGTATGTGGGTATCTTCATGAGCAGTATACCTTCAGTACTGATTCATAATGTCTCATAAGTCCACATGAAAATAATAGAGATTTGATTGTAGATGATTTAAATGTACCAAAATGTACATATCTTAAAGTTGTATGTCCAGTTCAAGTTCCTCGATCCAATATTTAAAGTGCTGCATCTGAAAATATTAAATGAAATGAGGTGAGTATGTTATGTACTTCAATGAATTTTCCTGGTGACTGGCCCATATCCTCCTTGTCAATGGGCACACTAGTTCCATAGCTGCTGTTGCATGTTAGCTGATAACCAACCAGATACCTTTTACCCATAGAATTTCACTCAACAAAACATAATCTCAGAGATGTTTCCCTCCTCCCCAAATAAGCTGATGACATACTGATAGGGAGTCCACAAATGTGGTCCACATTACCTCAAAGTGGGGCTAAATTTGCCTTGTAATCTGGGCTACAGAGTGCTGCATACAGGAGCCACATTCTTGTTTCATTTTTATCCTGTTCTTTATTCCTTTTCTCCTAAGAATAGGCCCCAAGAAACAAATACTTGTAATGAGTTTGTATAACTCTGACCCAGTACACCCAGTCTGAATATCTTTGACTGATATTAAGGACTCCTGTATTATATATATATATATATACTTGATTATTTTAAATTCTCTTATGAAAAAAATTGCTTCCAAGTTAGATCTACAAGTCAAAAGCAGATTGAGAATGAATTAGTTCTCCTGTTAAATCCAGGGCCATTTGTGTAGCACAGATGTTGAAGTCTGATTAATGCTAAAAATACAATACCTAGCTTTCTATTTTAATTTGTACAATGTCAGAATCCATACAGAGTTATATCCAATATTGATAAATAGAACTACATAGATATTTAAATTACCAGTTTATCAGAAAGTACCCTAGTCTGTAAATTTTCTTTCCAAAGTTTATTTTTCTTAGTTTATTATCAACCAGTGGTGCAATGGAGCCATGATGTTGTAACTGAACCACTGGAGCACTTTGTCACTGGGCCTTCTGTAAATGATGCAATTCTTGCAAGCTTATAAGTAGTCAAGCAGGAAATCAGTTGTGATAAATTTTATATACTCTTGCATACATTCCTGGGCTTGATTTGGGTAAATTTTCAAGGAGATTCACTTCATATTAGTGTATATCAATTTGCTATATGTTAGGATCCCTTAGCGGACTTTTAAAAAAATTGTTTATAACATTGTATTAGTCAACTCTCTGTCACTATGATAAAACACCTGAAATGATGAAAGGAGAAAAGATTTAGCTTGACTCAGGATTTCAGAAGTTTTAGTACATGGCCACTGCTCCAGTTGCTTTATGCTCATGGGGGCAAAGTGTGTCATGGCAGAGCTCATGGAAGATGTGGCCTGTTCACCTCATCCAAGCCAGAAAGCAAAAAAAGAAGAGAGGAAGGAGCTTTGCTTCCAATTGCTCCTTCAAGTTCATGACCCCTTGACCTAACTTTCCTCAACTAGACCCCCTGTCATTATGGCTCTACCCGCACCCAGTATTCCCATGGCCTAGAGACCAAGACTTTATCACATGGACCTTTGGGGAACATTTCAGTTCCAAAATATAGCAACCACCAGAATTTTTAATGTAATTCATCAAGAATGTGGCCTGAGAATCAGTATTATTTTAAAAGTCTAATGTCTTAATATCACTGTGCCTCCACAGTTAAGAATCACTTCCTACCATGGCTTGCTAAGTAAAGAGTATGCATGCCAATTTCCTAAGGAACACCAAAACTGAAAATTCTTACACTGGTAGAAATTTGTTCTCTTAACCTTATTGAGCACTGTGAATGGAATGTGTTCTACTAGTCCATTGTCAAGAAGTCCCTCTTTTATCTACCATGGTAGGTCCATTCAGTGCCTTTCACCACAGTCACGTGTCACTTAATGGTGGGATAAAGCCTCAGGAACATTGTTGGACAATTTTGTTATTATCCAAACACCATGGAGTGTGCTTACACAAACCTAAGTGATGTTGCCTGTTACACACCCAGGCTCTCTGATACCACTTATTGCTCTTAGTCAATAAGCCTGCTCAGCATGTTACCATACAGAATACTGAAGGCACCTGCCACCCAGTGCTAAGTATTTGTGTATCTAAATATGTCTAAACATAGAAAAGTAACAGTAAAATTGCTAGCTGATAGAAATTTTCAGCTCTGTTATAAGATTATGAGAACACCATGGTATAATCATATACATGGTCCATCATTGACTGGAGAACATCATCATGCAGATATAAATAGCAGATCTCTAGAACTTATTCATCTTGCATAATGGAGTACTGGCAATATTTCTTCCCTTGGGGATTATTCAACAATAACTGGAGATATTTTTGTTGTTGTTATTGCAACATCTTTAAGGATGCTACTGATATCTCTTAAGTAGAAGCCAGAGATGTAAGTAAATTTTCTACAAGAATTACATAAGACACTTTCCATACATTAAGAAAACAATTATCTGCCCTCAAAATTCAGTAGTGCCAAAGGTGAGAAATTTTGTTCTCACAAAACATTTACTTAAGAGGCTTATCTTTAAATTTCTCTAGTATCTATAACAATATGTCTAGTCAAAGTCCTTCTTAGGGCACATTAAATAACAACATGATCCAAATTAAAAACCTCTTAACACTCATAAAATAGATGACACCAAAGTAGCAGCAATTTAATTATACATTATATTCTGTTCATAAAATTTAAACTTCCGTGCAGTGACTGATAGTACCATAAGAGTGGTACTTTCAAAAGTTACCAGTTTGACCAAGCAAAAAAAACAATATTTGAATCCTTCAAACTCTCTGGAGTATACTTCTATGCAGAGTCTTTCATTTGATTCAAGATAGAAAGAGAAAGAGCCACGTAGAATGAATCTGAGATAGACTGTTACCCACAAGAGAACCCTCGAATAATCTTGAAAGCAGAGAATTTGTTCAGGTTCCAGCAGCAAAATCAATCCTTTCATTACTGTGGTTGTACATTTACACTGCCCGCTGCCACCTAGCTCTGCTCTTCTCCTCTAAAGAATCGGGGTCTTAAATGGACACCGAATTTAATTCTTTTTGAGCCCCTTTCCTTGCCTAATTCTGCTTGCCCAATCAATCCATGTATTTGTAGTGAGGCTTCTAATCAATGATCTTCCACTACTTTCTCATGCCAATGAAAAACACAGGAGTAGACACTTGCCCCAAGCTGCACCAAGATAGTTTATCTTCCAAACTTTGAAGGTAAAGACACAGGAGGGAAAACCTGAAATAATCTGAAGATTTCTCTAGGGGGCCAGGTGTCACAATTCTTAAGGATTCCTAGCTCCTGTAACTCTTCTTGATTCCTACCTTCTATGTTCCAATCAAGCTTAATTTTGTGATCATGTAAGTCAAATTCCTAGAAATTAAATATTGTATTTTATATGAGAGTAGAAATATTTGTGTACTGTTCATGTGTTACTTACCAGTGTTGTAATCTTGGACTGGTTTCATGATTTCTCTTTGCCTCCATTTTCCTATCTGTAAAATGAAAATAATAACATCATAAATATATCATAATACTGCTTTGAGATAATCTATGCAAAGCACTTTATTAAGTAAAAAGTAAGCACATAGTAAGAGCCAACTAAATGTGATCATTATCATTTTATGGATGATATTAAATCTTTAAAGTATTTTGAAACTAGAAATTTAAAGGAATTTTCTTATTAATTCAAGTATTCTTGGTGTTCTAAGTAGAAAAATCATATTGTATATAATTAATGGTAATTTAATTCTATTTTTAACTTTTATTTCTTAACTTTTCTTGTCTATGTGTATTTTTGAGAATTTTAAAAGTCAGAACTTTAACTGATATATTGTAAAAGAGTCTTCCTGGGGCTGGGGATGTGGCTCAAGCAGTAGCGCGCTTGCTTGGCATACTTGCAGCCCGGGTTCAATCCTCAGCACCACATACAAACAAAGATGTTGTGTCTGCCAAAAACTAAAAAATAAATATTAAAATTCTCTCTCTCTCTCTCTCTTAAAAAAAAGAGTTTTCCTGAGTTCTTTGTTAAATTTTATTTTCTAAATTTCCCAGGTTTCTTTAAATTCTTTAAGGTTTTAATTGAGGTAATTATTATTGGTTGATTGCTACTTTTTCTCTATATATCCTGACCTATCACCCTACATTGGGTAATAATATTAAATTCATAGCTGTCTCTTCATCTGTGTCTCAAGTCTGTTTTTCACATTAATATGATTTAGTTTTATTTTTATTATAAGAACACTTAACATGAGATCGACCTTTTAAAGATGTTTCAGAGTACCATGTAGTATTTTTTTTTAGTAGGAGCACAATCCAATTGAGTTATATTCACTACCGTCAGGTGTCACATAATGATAAAAATGTATTATTAGATGATTTTTACTGTTGTGCATACATCACAGACTGTACTTACACAAACCTACATGGTAAAGCATTCTACACACTTAGGCCATATGAAATAATCTATCACTCCTAGGCTATAAACTACATAGCATATTACTGTACTGAATATTATCAGCAATTGTAATATAGTTACATAAACATGCATGTTTATTTTTCTAAACATGTCAGAAAAATACAGTAAAAATACAAGGTAATAGAAAATTTCAGCTCCATTAGAATTTTATGAGATCTCCATTGAATATGTGATTCATTATTGACCAAAATGATATTGTACAGCACATGATCATTATTCAGTAGTTGTCTAACTTATTCACTTTGCATAACTGAGACTTGATACTCTTAAATTATCAATTCCCCATTTTCTCGTTTTACCAACCGCCTGGTAATTATCATTATACTCTCTACTTCTATAACTCTTAGAAACTCACTTAGAGAAATCATATAGTATTTGTCTTTCTTTGACTGGATTATTTTACTTAGCATAATATCACCAAGGTTTATCCATCTCATCATATATTATAGAATTTTCTTCTCTTTAAAGTAGAAAAATTCCATGTATGTATATACCATATGTTCTTTTTTTAAAAAAGAAAATGCTTTTATTTTTTAAATACATGGCAGTGGAATGCATCACAATTCTTATTACACATATAGAACACAATTTTTCATATCTCTGTTTGTATATAAAGTATGTTCACACCAATTCATGTCTTCATACATGTACTTTGGATAATGATGTCTATCATATTCCACCATCATTGCTAACCCCCTACCTCCTCCCTTTCCCTCCCACCCCTCTGCCCTGTCTAGGGTTTGTCTATTACTCCCATGCTTCCTCTCCCTACCCCACTATGAGTCAGTCACCTTACAGCAGAGAAAACATTCGCCATTTGTTTTTTGGGATTGGCTAACTTCACTTAGCATTATCTTCTACAGCTGCATTCATTTGTGTTCTTTTTACTTTGTTGGGAAATGGAGAGTAAAATGGTTTCCACATCTTGACCATTGTGAATAGTGTTGCAAAGAACATAGGAGTGCCAATATTTCTTCAAGATCATGATTTAAGTTATATTTTACATAACCCAGAAGTGGCATTGGTAGTTGATATGGTGCTCTATTATTTTGAGAAAACTACATATTGTTTTTATAGCATACATATAATTTTACATTCACAGTACAAAAGTATACACAGTTTACATGTCCTCCATATCCTCACCAACATTTGCTATCTTCTTTTTTTCCCCATAAGATAGCTAACCTAACAAATGAGAAGAGATATCTTATTCTACAATTTCATAACAATTCGTGAAAAGGACATCTTTCCATATATTTCTTGGGAATTTATTTCCCTTTGTAGAAATATTTATTCAGCTCTTAGACCATTTTTAATTGAATTATTGTTTTTTTGCTATTAAGTTGTGGGATCTTTTTATATAATTTTGATTTTAATAGCCTACCATATGGTTTGCAAACATTTTCTTCCATCCTATAGCTAGTGTTTTTGCTATATTTATTGTTCCTTTTGCATTGCAGAAATGATTTGGTTTTATGTAGTTACACTGGCCTGTTTTTTTTTTTTGGCTTTTTTAAAATCTGTGCTTTTGGTGCCATATCCAAGAAGTCAATACCAAGACCCATGTCATAAAGGTTTTCCTCCATATTTTTTCCAGAGATTTTGGTTTCTGATTGTAGGTTGAAATCTTCAACTAATGGTGAGTGTTTTTTCCACACAATATAAGAAAAGTGTATAATTTCACACTTTGTATGTGGATATCCAGTTTTCCCAACATTATTTGTTGGAGACTATCCTTTTCCAATTGTGTATTCTTGGAATCTCTCCTGAAGACTTACCATTTAAGTATAGGTTTATTTCTGCTCTCTGTTCTATTCCTTTGGTACATCTGCTATTAACATACTCTTTGGTTGTTGTAGCTTTTAAATATATTTTGAAGTTATGAAGTACTATACCTCCAGCATTGCTATTTCTTCTTAAGATTGTTTTGGTCATTTGGGATTTTTGTGATTCCCTAGGAATGTTAGAATTTTTTTTTCTGTTTTTACAACAAAAACACAAACATTATTTATAATGCCGAAGAAGTCCTCAGCATTTTTGTGGGGGCGTCTGTAAATGTCCTTGTCTTTCCTTTCATTTTTGAAGGACAATTTTGCTAAGTATAGTAATCTTGGTTGTTATGTTATTTTTTTTTTTCTTGAGGTGCTTTGAATAAATCATCCCACTTCTTTTATCTTGCAGGATTTTTGCTGAAAATCTGCTTTTAGTCTTAGGACAATCTCCTTATACGTAGGGGTTTGGTGTTCTACTACTGTTGTTAAAATTCTCTGTTTTAACTACTGGCGATATGATTATATCTCAGTTTGGACTTCTTTGAATTATCCTTCTTTCTAG
Organism: Ictidomys tridecemlineatus; assembly: GCF_052094955.1. NCBI lineage: Eukaryota > Metazoa > Chordata > Mammalia > Rodentia > Sciuridae > Ictidomys > Ictidomys tridecemlineatus. Next base: position 125,098 of record NW_027522702.1, read on the forward strand.
TCCTTTGGAATTCCTGGATTTAAATGTCATTTCCTTCCCTATTTGAGACAAATTTCCAGCCACTATTTTACTTTATTCATTTATTGTTCTCCTGTTCTCATTGAACAATTTAATGGTAGTTATTTTAAATTCTTGTTTTGGAGATTCATATATTTTTGCTTAATTTGGGTCAGTTTCTGTGATTTTACTTTCTTCCTTGTTTCAATACTGTTTCTCTTTCTTCATGTCTTTTACTCTTTGTGTTCATATGCACACAAGAGAAAAGTTGCTACCTTTTCTATTCATAGATTGGTTTTTCACAGGAGAAGATACATCATTGATTAAACCAGCCAGAGATTCTGTGGACCCCTCAAACAGTTGTGATGGTCAGAACCATAGATTTTGTTCTTAGTGGCACCTAGTTATCTAGATCAGGCCATGTTGTCATCAGTGTTCAACAATAGATAATACCAAATCCAATCCCCCAGGTATGACTTGGAGAAATTGGAGTGTTTTATGCTACGTTCCACACTTTTCCTTCGCAGGGAGCATTTTGATTATTTGTTCTCTCTTTGCTTTGTATTGGGCTATGAACAAAAGCTATGATGAGTGCCATGCTCCTTTGTTCCCTGCTGATGGATCCTGTCAAAGGCCCAAGCCAATCTCTCAGGCAGCACTAGGAAAAGTTCCAATATTGGATGTGTAATCAAAACCTTTTCCTCCTTAGAGAGAAACCTGGAGTTGAGGTTTTCTTCTGTTACATGGTGCCATGCAAGGGAAGGGGACCACAGGGTGTCTCCAGTCTCTCTACTACTTTTGATGTGGTTGATTTTGCTTTCACCTGGATGCAGGGAAATTCTGACTAGTTTGTGGATTTCTCACAAATGTCATCAATTTAGTTACCACTAGTGAAACAGTTTGTGTATCATGGAAAGGAGAGTCCAAGGCTTTATATTTCATCATTTTCCTCCTTGTTATAAATTTTCCTACGTTTATTTTCTAACCCCTGTAGTGTGCATTGGAATTCTCCAATAACCATTTATTTGGAAAACTATGTTGTTGTTTCAACATGCTTTTTTTCTGATAAGTTATTGTTCATGTTACATAATTCCTTCATATTCACCCATGTGCTGTCCTTGAATAGTCGATAGAGAGCCAGATTGTTCACTATTTTCCAGTAGAAATGAAGTCATCCCCCATTGGTGGTAGTGGAGGAGCAATAACAGGGCACTCCTGTTTTTCTTAATCACTAGTAGTATCAAAGGGGCCCAGAGGAAAACCAGGCATTCTTCCCACTTCAGATTGAGAAATCTGCATGTCTACTCTACCCTGCATATAATTAGATAGGACAACCCCTTCCTCTGTGAGAGTAGAATCTGAGAAAAACAAAATAAACTTTAAGATTTAAATAATCTCAGGAGTATAATTGTATAATACCCACATATCCAAATTTTAATTAAAAAATCTATGACCAACAACCCAAATAGTCAAACTAAGCAATATTTCAAGTAATTACCAATATAAGAAAATGACATATCAATAGAATTTCAAAATATACCCAAAGGAAAATAAAGCAGTACAATGAAGAACCATACATTCATAAATTGGACAACAGGATGAAACAGATCAGTGTTTTTTAAAGGACAACCACGCCCATCCAATATGAAATACATAATTTGAATAAATCTGTAACTCTCAAGGCCCAGATGGTTTACTGGAAAATACTACCAAATGGTCAATGAAGAAAGAATAAATGTCTTATCCCTAAGGATAGCAATACAATAAGGATGACTTCTATCACTAATCTTATTTGACATAGTTCTGAAAGATTTTGTGATAATGCAAGAAAGAAAATAGTAGGAATGTGGATCAGAAAAAATATTTGTACTTTTTTCAGTTCACTATTTATGTAAACCTGTCTGATGAATCAAAGAGATAAAATCTTCTACATCTAGTAACTGAGCCCATCAATGTTTCAGGATATAAGACCAATATATACAAATTAATTCTATATCTATACACTAGCAATAAACATGTAAATATAAAGGTTAAACATACAGGGCCATTAATAATCTCTCAGAATAAAACTGTAAATCAAAATAAATAGACAGGACTTATATGTTCAATCAATAAAATATTGATGAAACAGAGATAAACCAAAGAAAACCTAAATAAAGGAGACAATATACAATGTAGAAGGATTGGAAACTAGAGAGGAAATATAGCAATTTCCTACAAATTTATATACTTGTTTTATAAAATTTCATCAAAATCATAGCAAGCTATATAAATACGGGCACAATTATTCTTTTTTTTTTTTTAAAGAGAGAGAGAATTTTTAAATATTTATTTATTTATTTACTTTTTGGTAGACACAACATCTTTATTTTATTTTTATGTGGTGCTGAGGGTCAAACCCAGCGCCCCATGCATGCCAGGTGAGTGTGTTACCACTTCAGCCACATCCCCAGCCCCCAGGCACAATTATTCTAAAATGTTTATGAATAAACCAAAGAACTAGGATAGGCAAAATAATTTTGAAAAAGAATAAAACAAGAAATCTAATCACTTTCAAAATTTATTATATCTCTACAACAGTCAAGACTGTTTTATTATTTGCAGAACACACATAGTACAATAGAACAGAAAAGGGAACATGGAACTAATACAAACTACAATATACTCCATTTTTGACAAATTAAAAAATCAAAGCAATAGAAGAAATTTAAATTTCCCAATAAATGGTGTTGTGATATTTATACTTCCTTAAACAAAAATAAGACCTTAATATAAACTTCAAATCTCATATAAAATCACCTCAAAGTAGATCAGAGGCCTAAATGTAACAGATATAATGATATAATATTTAGAGAGAACTATAGGAAATTTGTCGCAACTATGATTAGGCAGAGTTCTTAGATTTGACACCAAAACCATGATTCAGAAAAGAAAAAAATAGTAAGTTAGACTTTATTGAAATTAAAACATTTTACTTAGAAAAACATTCTTTAAAGAAGATGAAAGGACAGGCTACTGACTTGGAGAAATGTTTACCAATCACAAATTCAGCTTAGTACTAGGGTTGAGAATACACAAAGAATGCTTAAAACTACAGCAACAGCAATAACAAACAAAGGTATGGACAGAGAATTTATAAAAAAAAAAAAAGCTATACAGCCTACAAACAACCATATAAAAAGATGTTTCACATCATTAGTAAATGGAAAATGCAAATTAATACCACAAATTAAATATGGCTATACACCAATCAGAATCACTAAAATAATCAATAGTGACAATGCAAAATGCTGTTGAGAATGTAAACTGTACCACTTATGCATATCTAATGGAGATATAAAATGGCACAATTACTTTGAAAAAGAATTTAGCATTTGCTTAAAAATTAAGCATGCAAATATCATATGACTCAGCAATTGCATCCTGGGCATTTATCTCAGAAAAATAAAAATTTATGCTCATTCAAGAATCTGAATAAATGTCAAAAGATTTATGCTGAGGGAAAAAATAGAAACAATCCTAAAAGTTATCCTACACTGTAGAGTTCCATTTATATAATGTTTTCGAAATGACAGATTTATAGAGATGGACAATAGATTAGTGGTTGTCAATGGATAAGGTGAGGGGATGGTTATAGCTATGTAAAAGCCACAGGAGAGATCTCTGTGACTAGAGAAATATTCTGTATCTTAACTGCATCATGTTGTGGTTTAGATATTACGTGGTCCCCCAAAACTCATGTGAGATAATGCAAGAAACTTTAAAGGTGAAATGATTATGTTATGAGAGCCTTAACTTAATCAGTGCATTAATCCACTTGAATGCATTAACTGGGTGGTAACTAGGCAGGTAGAGTATGACTGGAGCAAGTGAGTCATTGTGGGGAGGCATTTGGGGAATATATTTTATCCCTAGAAAGTGGAACTGCTTTCTGCTTCCTGATGGCCATGTCCTGAGCTGCTTTCCTCCACCATACTTTTCTGCCATTTCTATTGGGCCCAGAGCAATAGAAATGGCTCTCTATAGACCGAGACCTCTAAAGTTCTAAAGGTGAAGTTATATTTAGGGTTTTAAAACCATGAGCTCCATATACACTTTGTTCTTGTCAGGATTTTTTGGTTACAATATGGAAAAACTGATTAAAACAAATGTTAATATTCAGGTTGTGATATTGTACTACAGTCTGACAAGATGTTACTATAGTGGTGAGTGGGTAAAGGATAGATAAGATCTATTATGCATTAGCTTTATAATTGAATATTGCTGTTGGTTAGATGTGAGGAGTCCTGAAAATGCTCATGTGCAAGACAATGCAAGGTTTACAGGTGAAATAATGGATTATGAGAGTCTTAACCAAATTGGTGAATTAATCCCCCAATAGGGAATAACTGGGTGGTAACTAAATACAGGTGGAGTATGACTGGAGGAGGTAGATCATTGGGGTATGCCTTTAGGACATGTATTTTGTCCCTGATGAGTACACTTTTTCTTACTCTGCTTCCTGGTTGGATGTCCTGAACCACTTTCTTCTGCCATAACCTTCTGCCATGGTATTCTTACTCACATCTGACCCAGAACAATAAAGTTGGCCATTTGAAATCTTTGAAACCATGAGTGCCAAATAAACTTTTCCTCCTCTAAAATTGTTCTTGGCAGATATTTTGATCACAGCAGCAAAAAAGCTGACAAAAACAAATGTATGCTACTATTATCTCAAAATAAGTAGCTTAATGAATGAAAAGTCATGACTTTTAAGGAATATAAATTATAAATAGAAGTGTCGGGCTAGGGATGTTGCTCAGTGGTACATACTTGCCTAGAATATGTGAGACCTTGCACTATATCCACAGCACTGCAAAACTAAAACAAAATTAAATTAAAATGCCTTGATTTTTCTCAAATACAGACACCATTTATCATGGAACTTAAGATTAGTGAAAATATACTTTCATAAATTTCCTAAAGTTCACAATCTAATGACTAGAGGTAGTTTGTCCTGAAATAAGCTACATTTATATCATAGACCATAGGAATATACTTTTCTAATTTGGTTACAAGAAGAAATTTTTTGTAACATATATATATATATATATATATATATATATATATATATATATATATATATAATCACCATCCATGTATATGTTTTACCAATGATGTGCTATTTATACATAAATAAGGAGGTAATCACAGACTTGTATCTGAAATTTCAGCAGAGTTATTAAAATACTGTTGACAAAATTCAAAGCAAAAACTTGATATTTAGTAGAACAAGGTAAAATTAGAAAAGTGAAGGTACATTGTGCTTCTCTTTCTTCTATAGGGTTCAAAATACATTTATTTTTTCATTTCCTAGAGAATATTTTAGCAAGGTTAGCTATTGAATGTTTCATCTACTAATATTTACAGACAGAAAATATGATTTTTGCCTGAGTATTGCTATATGGGAAAAAGATATTGCTATTTTACAGGGCTTTTTATAAATATGCTATTGCTAGTTTTTAGCAATAGCTATTTGTAACTAATAAAACCTATAGCATCCTTATAGTTTGCAACAAAACATTACCAACATCTTATTGACTAAAGGGGCTGCTCAGTGCTCCATGATTATATATAACTGAAACAAATTGTAAACCAATAATGGAGACATGAAAGACAGCTAGATTTATAAGGAATTATTTCCAATGTGCAAAAACATAGTTAATACAACATGAAGGACTGGTGGGGAATACCAAGTGATAGATAATACAGACATTTTTCCTCACATGTACCCCTCCTCCCAAAAAACAAATCTAATTTCATTTATATTCCAAAGAAATTTTCAGAAAGAAAAAGCAAAATTGCCAATTTGACAGAAAGCATTTATCCAAAAAAAATATTATAGACATCTGCACAATGCAAAACAAAAATGATTTGGCTGCAACCAGAATTTATTTTGTTATCACTGGAAACTTTGTCTTTGGCAAAATTATCAGGTTTTTTTAATCAAATGTCCTCTAAAAAATGGCTGTTTTATATGATAGGCTATAGTTACTTTCTGGCTAAGCATGATGAACTAAGAACATTTATCATATGGAACATTAAAAACCAAGAAAAGGGACCAGAGGGCACATCTCAGTGATGGAGTACTTGCCTGGCACGCGTGAGATTCTGTGTTTGATCCCCAGCAATTGTGCACGTGTGTGTGTGTGTGTGTGTGTGTGTGGGTGTGTATTCATATATATACCACAGAGGAGAGAACTACAGATTTCCATGACTTCGAGGTTACATCCTGATAAACCCATTGTGAAATTAAAATAATTGAAGAAAAAAATGCATTTAATATACTCAATCTAATGAACACCATAGCTTAGGAATGCAGTGTAAGCTGGAACAAAGTGTAAGCTGGGGCATCCACAGTTTACCCTTGTGATTGTGTGGTTGACTGAGAGTTATAGCTTGCTGCTTCTACCTACAGGATAGTATTGCATTGCATATTTCTAACCTGGACATGATAAAATTTCAGAATTCAAAGTATTCTCAAAATATTACATATTCCATTTATACCCCATAAAGGTAACCTGGAAAAATTATAATCCTTCTTCCACTTTCAAATAATGTCCCTTTCACAATTTTTATATTATTGTTTTTTAAATGTCAATGATTGACTTTCAGGGTTAATAAGCATAATTTTTAAAAAATCTATTATAATTTGTTAATCAATCTCTAAATACGTATACAAAACCTAATTTTCATGCTCAATGGAATAATTTCCAAAATAGGTGTAAATACAACAAAAGCTTAATAGTTAATAGAGGAGAATAATCATTTCCAAATTATACATTCACGTAAACTTAAGATATATTTATTTTCATAGTATTTAAAATAACCAAAAGTTATTTTTCTTCCTGCTTTTGGCCCTTCATTCACTCAATCAAAAAAGTATTTTGTATGCCTTTAGTTCAGACACTGCCTTGTATTTGGAGAAACCTATGGTTTCCAAAATCCCCTTGATCTAGTCCTAAAGAAGACCAAGTGTCGTTTTTCTGTAATGTTACAGGAAAAGTAAAGTCACTTAGAATAGGCTCTCGGCAGGTGAGCACATCATTTTTCAGCTGATTTTTACTATCTTCTAACCAAATATTTCACCTAACTATAATGTATGCACAACCTATGGCTTAGTGGAAGAAACGATATAATGAAGTAAAATGTCATTTATGAAGTACAACTTTCTACTTACTGTCTAGAAGACAAAGGTCCAATTGGAAGTTTAAAAATGCTGAACAATAACTAAGTTTTCATACTGAAAGATAAGACCTGAATACTGAAAATCACTCTTTCTATGGAAACTGCACAAAGAACAAAGCTTGCACATACAGGAAGAAATCAAGACTAATTTTACCTTCTATAGAGAAAGGATGTGGGGTTTGGGTAGAATTTCCAAATCCTACACAAAGAAAGTATGTGTTCAGATAAGTATAACTCCTGGCAGAACCAGTTTAATCAACCATTCTTCCTAAGATGTTTATGTGACTTCTGAGAAAGAGGGCACTTTTCTAACAAAGAATACATTGCTTCCACTGTGAGTAGCACCAGTTTGTCAAATCCTGATGTGCCATGGAGGACAGGCACGGACTAAGACCACTACAAAGGGAAGGAGAAGAAAAAGAGGAACATTGATGATCAAGCAGTTAGTTGTTCACAGCAGTGATTTAAAAAAAAAAATCCCCTTCTACATCTAAGCAATGGGATGAGTCGTCTCCTAAGGATGCACAACAAAACTGCAGAAAATCGTTTACCTTGAAACAAACAAAAAAAGAGGATCATTCATTTCAAAGCAAAACTGCAGTGCACAGCATTCTACTGCAAAATTCAAATAACCATGTAAGCATTAAAGAAGATTTCTTTGCACAATAGGAAGAAAAAATATTAGCTAGAGAGTTCCACTTCTGGCCTACAAATTATAAACATGTATTAAAGGCAAGAGAACTCTGAGGGCAAGAAAAATTAAAAAGCAGAGACCAGCAATATTTGACAAGAGCTTAATTCCTTAATCCAGTTCCTGTAAGATTCCATTTAGATTTCCATATGAGCCATAAACAGCCTTGGAAATGGTTTTCAAAAATCATTAGGTCTACAAAATTTATGTACAGCTCACAAAATTTGCATTGACCAAATTCTCATTTAACAATTCTCATTTACTTCTTTAATCCTGCCTAACCAATTTTAATATCTATAATTTGCACATTGTGAAAGAACATTCACATATACTTTACATGCCTATGCACAGTAAATTCATAGTGTTTTACTAGTTGTGTTTATGAACAATATTAATAAAGCTATGATGTGTGTGAGCATATATATGTATATGTAGATGTATTCCTGAACATACATATGCTAATTATCAGACATTGTATATAAATACAGTGTAAAATATTACATACATATACAAAATATTCATAGTTATGTCTACTTATGATTTTCTATAGAAATGCACATATAAAACTTGCATGCCAGTACACACTACATGTACATATATGTACATATGTATTATACAGAGAGAGAGAGAGAGTCTATGCCCATTGAATAAGATAGAAATATTTATTTATTTAAGATGTCCATCACGATTCTAAATAGGCACTAAGGATGTCATCATGGCAACATAAATATTTAAATTGTCACACTGTGATTTACAGCTATAGATGTTTATTCTTCTGCCTCCCTATTGTTTATATATTGTAAGTAAATTTTGTTTTACTTATACATGACCTCTTCCAATATTAGATAATAAAAACATTAAAACAAATTTAAAATAATCAAATAGCATTTTGAAAAGGTATAGTTATTTTTTCTAGATCAATTTTTCCTCTTTTGCTCCACTGTGAAAAGATCATATGTGTCACCAGGAAAAAAAAAAAAAACTTTAGCCAGATGGATCTCGATCTGCTATCATGAGAGGATCTAAGGTCAATTTCATTTATGTCAAAATTGTTTATAATTTAAACTCACATAGTGGAAAGTCAATAGAGTAGATTGACAAATCACAAAAGAATTGAATAGATATACAAAAGAACTTACCATTGAAGGAAAATGTAAAATATATATTTTTTGCATTATTTAGGTACATTTAGAATATTAAAATATTAATCTAGAGAGGCAGATTTTAAGAGTAATACTTACCCAATTGACATTATTGGATTAACAGGGGAAGATTAAAATTTCTTTACAACATTTATTGATAGCATTTTAAAAATCATTATGGTTACATAGAGCTACCAATTGTAAGCAGGAGGAATATATAGCATTTAAATAATTACCTTGGGCTTAGATAATATTCTAAATATCTTAATTGCATTAACTCATTTAATTTTCAAAACAACTTTGTTAAATAGGTGTCATGTTTCAGAACCCTTTGAAAACGATAAATTTGTGTCATATAAATATGTGTGTTTATGTTTTGACCCATTTTGAAAATTATAAAATTATGTCACATGAATATGTATGTTTGTGTGTATTTTCTAACTTTACCAGGGAAGCAATTTACTATTTAATTTTAATGTTCAATTTTTGAACCTAATTCATATATATACATATACATAAACCTATATAAAATACATATATTATACACAACCACACACACACACACACACACACACACGAAGTGTGTGAAGTAAGTCTCAACATCCTTTGAAATTGGGAAACACAAATTAAGATACCATTACATACCTATTAGAATTCCAAACTTTAAAGAAACTGATGAAATATGACACACACACAAATTCATTAATTGTGCATAAGTAGAAAAGAGAATTTCCATATATATAGACATTATTATAGTGTACAGTGGATAAATTTTGACATGTGTACACACCCATGAGAGCATCTTTCAAATGGCAGGGGGGAAGAGAGCTAAAATAGGGGTGTTATTTACAACCAGTTGTTATATTCAAACATATATCCAAACATAAATATATCATATATATGTTCAGGTATGATTTTCCTGATTTATAAATTTATCATTCTTCTTGAGGTAATAAGATATGTTCTTGGTCTCTCGCTGTAAACCTGTAAACGTTGTAATGAGCATTCTAAATCAGGGTTAGCTGGAAAATATCTACTAATTCACTCTGGATATGTTTAATAGTCAACTTAAGTATTAACATATAGATATATCCATGAAACCATAAATACAGTCAAGATGAAAATCAAATCCATCACACCTAAAAGCTTCCTAACATACCTTAAATTTACTCCCTTCCCTTTCTCCTTGCCAACTCATAAAAATTAATGATTGCATTTTATCACATTTTGTTAATTTTTAACTATTTGAAATTCTAATGGGAATGTCTGTAATCTTGTGCTTTTAATATTTAAATTTCCCAAATGACAAAAATATTGAGCATTACTTCAATGGCATTTCTTTCTGTAAAAGTTAAGTTAAATGTCTTTTGTTGGTAATTGTTCATTATTGACTTTTTGTATATTTGTAACCATATATAACTTACTATTATGTATGCTATTTTGTTTTATTTCAATGTCTAATTGTGCCTAACTTAAATGCAATTTTATTGTATATTTATCTTGTATCCTGCAATCATAGTAAACTAACTTATTCACTTTTGAAGTATAATTGTGCAATCCATGTAATTTTTCTCCATAAGTGACAATCTTCTGGGCAAATAAAAGTAATTTGAATTCTTTCTTTCTTATGCAAATACCCTTCCTTCCTTCCTTCCTTCCTTCCTTCCTTTCTTCCTTCCTTCCTTTCTTCCTTCCTTCCTTCCTTCCTTTCTTTCTTCTTTCTTTCCTTCCTTTCTTTCTTTTTTGCTTTACTTTCTCAAATAGAAGCTTCAGTAAAACTTCAGTTGCTTCAGTTGAAAACATGTGAAAAAGTGAACATACCTTATTTATAATTCTAGAAGGAAAGCAGTTAGTGTTTCCTCATTAGGTGTGTGGTTGGCTGTAGGTATTTTTATCATTTGTTTGTTTGTTGGTGGTGCATGTTTTTATTCTTGCTTGTTTGCTTGGAGACAACCTTTATCAAATTGAAAAATGGTTATTCTCAAATTATTAATTTTCTTATCATGAAATATTTTCCTATATTTTAATTAAATGTCATTTTTGTTTCTGTAAAATGATTTTCCTGCCTGGGTTGAGATTATCATGTGTTTATGTCTTTTTAAATTTAATTTGTGAACATAGTAAATCACATTGATTTATTTCTAATGATAAACCAAATTTGTTTCATTACTATAAACTCCATTTGGTGTTAATATATTTTATATAATGTTCAATATTATTAACTAACTTTTTATTAAAGCTTTTTTGTTGCATGTTGATGAAGATTATTGATCTACATATTACCTTTCTTCAAATGTATCCACATGATTTTATTATCAGAGAAACAGTCCACATACAATGAATATTATGGAGTTTCTTCATCTTCAATATTTTTCAGAAAATATATTTAGACCTGCCATTTTTTTAGTGAAATTCAACTTTATAATAATCTGGACCAAGACTTTTTTCCTTTGCTTTTTGCTTTTTTTTTTCAAGAGGTCTTTATAGATACAATGTCCAAAAAGTTACTGATTTATATTGATTCTCTCAAAGAACCAGGTTTTAATTTTCCCTATCTCTATATATGTCGGTATATGTATGTGTATTTATATGCAAAGTAAGTGTGTGTGTGTGTGTGTGTATGTGTGTGTGTGCGTGCGTGCGCATGCGTGCACCTTGGTGTTTTAATTTCATTATATTTTATCATAGCTTTGTTAATTTTTTTTCAAATGGATACATGGGTTTAGTTTACTCTTCTTTTTCTTCTCTACAAGGTAGAAGCTGAGACCATTAATTTTAAACCTTCGTTTTTGCAAGTAGGTGTTTAGTAGGTGCTTAGCTATATATTTTCCCTTAAGAGAGGTTTTAACTGAATAACACAATTTTTTTGTGCTATATTTTTAATTTAACTGTCAAAATAACTTTTACATTCTCTTTTAGTTGTTATTTAACTTATGCATTTTAAAGAAAAGTGTTACTGAATTTCCAAATATTTGACAATTTCCTAGAGATCTTCTTCTGTTGGTTTATAATTTAATTCTAGTATGGTTAGGGAATTTTAGTATGATTAGAATTTTTTTTTGTGCTAGAAAAAATATTTATAGAAGTTCATATGCTTGCTCACATACAAAAATATCCATAGAAAAGGTTTTCTGTACACACAGTAGAGGGTAAGGAGTCTCTTTGGTTGTCTTTGTATAAAAGGTAGTGGCGATGATCTTGAGCTCAATAAGTTCATGATTTTTTCCACATGCTCTATTTCAAAATAAAGATTTTTTTGAAAAATATTGTATCTTCAGGAGTACACAGAAAACAGTTTTTTTTTAATTACAATGTGTATGTGATCCTGTTTCTAGAAAATTCCAAACCCCAGACAAAAAAATGCTCGTATCAAAGGCTCAAAATCTTGGCAAAGGGGACTCAGGCTACCTTCATCTAAATAGAATGCTGTTCCCAGGGCGTCCAGCCACCATTCATTTTTAATTAACATTTTCTTACTAACTCACTAGCCCACCAATAATGGCCAAGTGTTTGCAGTGTAAGGTGCCAGGTCTCTGCTGGGCCCTGGGGGGGCGAAGGCAAGAGTTACTCAAGGGACCATGCCTCTGAAGGAAAGGGTGCTAAGATAAATAAAATCATCTATTTTTTAATTTGACCACAAATGGTTTATCATATTAAAAGCTATGAAATTCCACTTTAAACCTATTTAATAAAATTCTAACAATACTTGACTACAAAATGAAATGCCCAGGACAGGAGCTAAGAGGGACAGGCTATGGTGGTCAGTTGGCTCAGCGGTCACCTCAGCCTTGGACTTGGGCAGGAGGTGAGGCAGAGCCAGTGAGCGTCTCCCTTCCTGTCCAGGGGAGCATCACCAGGGACTGCCATTTCCACCAGAGTCTCTGGTGGGGCGAGACCCAGCTCCTGCAATGCCTGCCTCCTTAGCCTGACACGGTGCAGTTGGTCTCAGCAACTGGGATACAGGTTACCAGCTCCAGCTCTGCAGCCAGGCCCAGTTCCACCATTTTCTCCCTGGGACCTCGGGCAAGTCACATCTCATCTCAGAAGTCCATGTCGCTTGCACAGACAGCAAGTGTGGGACAAGAATCTATAGCCACCCCTGTGAGGCAAGGTGGGCTAAACCCGTTGAGACTAGGGCAATGCTTGGTACCTAGGGCAGCCTTAAGGCAATCAGTAGTTACAGGTACCAGTCAGAGGTGACCTGCTGCACAATTGTAGTGCTTCCAGTGATACAAACTTTAACTGGAGGCCAAGGACACAAAGTTGGAAGTTTCCTATAAAAGGCCAAATTACCTGGCTTTTCTAGAAAAGATCAGAAAGCTGTAGGACAGGGGATAGCCAGCTGCTCCAGAGCCTTTGGCTGGTGGGTCCAACCACGGGCTTCAAGTGCTAGCTGCTTTTTACCACCTAGGGACTTCAGGGTGGGCTCCAACTGAGCACCCCTGAGCCCACCACCTGGCACAGATCGACAAGGCCCCAGACCCAGTCTCTGCCTCACAGGGCTGCAGGCTACCTGCTCCGGAATGCAGGCGGACTTCTGCCTGGAGGCCCATCTCCAGGAGACCTTTAAAAGTTTGCTGGGGTCTGGGGGTTCCCTGCTCCCTGGAAGTTACACCATGGGATCACCCAGCAGTTCAAACAAATGCAGAAACTCAGCCCCACCCCAGACCTCGATCTGCTCAGCAGTGCCTCCAAGTCTGAGAAGCACCCTACACCTCGGAGCCCTCCTGTGGGTAGATGAAGCTGTTGACCATGCCCAGGTTGTAGAAGGGGCTGCTGAAGGGGCTGCTCTGGCCCCCACCGGCACTGGCTGGGAACGGGCTATAGTAGGAAGATCGCTGGCTGCTGCCGCTGCTGGTGCCCAGCGCCAAGGTGTCTGCAGAGGCCTCAGAGATAGAGGTGGCGGGGAAGACGCTGCTGGAGGGCAGCTGAGGGCCCTGAGCCCCCAGGTGGCGGCCACCAGGGCTGGCGCGCTGGGCACTCCCACCGCTGCCGACGCTGAGACTGCTGAGGCTGCTGAAGAAGGCACCGAGGCAGGGGGTGGAGGCCAGCACAGGGCCACCTGGCGGGGACCCAGGGCTCTTGGCGCCCTCAGGCTCCAGAGACTGCGCTGGCCGCAGCACCGAGGAGGGGCCTTCTCCCTCCGGGGCGCCGCCCACCCGGGCCCCCAATCCTGAGGACAGCCCTTCTTCTGACTTGGAAGTCCCGGTGGCCACTGCAGAGCTGCCGCTGGCCTCCGAGCGCCGCTTGCGCTTCCGACGGAAGTTTCCATTATCAAACATCTTCTCGCAGTTTGGATCCAGAATCCAGTAATTACCTTTCCCTGGGTCATCCTCGTCGCGGGGCACCTTCTTGAAGCAGTAGTTGAGCGACAGGTTGTGGCGAATAGAGTTCTGCCAGCCGGCCTTACTGCGCTGGTAGAAGGGGAAGCTGTCGGCCACGAACTGGTAGATGTGGCTGAGCGTAAGCTTGCGCTCGGGCGCGCTCTGGATGGCCATGGCGATGAGCGCTGAGTACGAGTAGGGCGGCCGCACCATCTTCATCAAGTCCTCGCGGCTGGCCATGGACAGCCAGCCCAGCTCCCCGGGCGCCGCGGACCCCGCAGGCGAGGCGGGCGCGGCGGACGCGGGCTGCGCGAAGGGCCGCTGGGCGCACGTGAAGGAGCCGTTGGCGGGCGGCGGCTGCAGGAAGGGCCCGGCCGCGGCCCCGGGAGGCGGCGGCGGCGGCGGTGCGCCCAGGTAGGCGGCGGCCGCAGCGGCAGCGGCGGAGGACGGGCTGCCCACCCCAGGCCCATTGAGCCACAGGTAAGGGTTGGCGGCAGCGGCCGGCGGCGCAGCATAGTCGGCCAACGTGTAGGGCGCCCTGGAGGCCGGGGGCGCGCCCGGGGCGGCGGCGGCGGGGGGCAGGCTGGGCTGCGAGTACACGCCGAAGTTGTCGCCGCAGTAGAGGGCCATGTCGACGGCCAAGGGCGGGTGCAGGGCGGCCGCGGCGAGCGGGGAGCGCGGCTGTTCCCGCCGCTCGGTCGAGAGCATCCCTCTGCGGGCCACCCTGCGGCCCACCTCGCCTGCGCTCGGCGCCGGCTCCCGAGCCGGGGTCCGGCAGGTGCCATGATTAGAATTTTTAAAAACCTATTGACATCAATTTTATGGCCCTGAACTTGGCCTACTTAGGAATTATACAGGTATTTCAAATGATGCATATTCTCTTCTTGGGTAGAATGTTCTATAATATTCACTAGGACAAGTTGGTTTACAGTGTTACATAGTCTTTTTATTTAGTATCTTTTATTGCTCTTATTATTTGGCTATTAAAACTTTGACAGCGTTTGCAAATTTGAATATTTTTTCCTGCCATTATATCAATTTTCATTTTATACTTTGAAGTTCTCTTACTTGAGGCATAAACAAAGGATCCTTATGTCCTCTTATGAAATGATTTTCTTGTAGTTCTGGAATATTCTTATTCTTAAATTTATCTTGTTAGATTCACAGACATCCAACCATCTTTTCACTAGGTTTAGCATGGCATATGTTATATGTTCCTTTTAATTTTCACCTATTTGTGTTTTCATGTTTGAACAGAGTTCATTGTAATTTTCAGATACAGACATAGGTCTTTCATTTCTATCCAATACAAAACATTAAATGGACATTCAGAATAATGTAATTTATTAGTATTTTTATATAATTGGGCTAAAATCTACCATTTTTTCATTGTTTTAATTTAAAATCAATTTTATTTCTTTTCTCATATTAGCTTTTGAAGCAACTTTTTACTTCACAATTGATGTAAATATATAGTATAAATACCATAAAAGAGAAGACAGTTTTTTTTCACCTAAATTTGTCTTAGTCTGAGAAAAAGCACATTCTGAATGGATAATCTTTTATCACAGAGCTCCAAGAGATAAAAGAGACATTATCAACAAGCATCCTTGCTTCACATTCTGATAATTTTGTGATACCTAATGGAAGATCCATGTTTTCTCCTTGGGTAGATTTTTTCATGAGTTTTAAGAACAAAAAAAAATTACCATAATAGTTGACTCTTCAACTCTAATTAAATCCAGTTCAGTTAGGTTGTCATACCAGCTGTCAAAAGACCTGACTGACAAATTTGGAGAACCCAGAGCAAAGCAAAATATATTCTTATTTGAAGAAGTCTCCTTTATCTTCATAAATAAGAATAAATAGTACTTCATAAATAGTACTCACTATTTAAGTACTATTTACTATGTGACATTATACTAAGTATTTCACCTGTATATTATTTACTCTTCACCGTTATGTCCTGGACTATCAGCTGCTCTTTAACAAAATGGAACTTTAGATACATAAGCATTTTCAAGATCACAAATCTTGTCCTTTTAATTACAAGGCTTTGTTTCCCCTGTTTCCTTTCTGTTCCCCTTCTCTCCAACATGAACATGATTCCTTTTCATCTAAATAAAAACCAACAATTCTTCAAATTTCAGTGCCAAATACCCAAAATGGAAAAGGAAATGTCTATTTACTGAACACCGGAAACTTACCACTGAAAGGTCTCATAGTTGAGGAGGAAATCAGGTATTCCACCTCTGCTCTACCTAGGACTGTACCAACTTGCTGACCTGATTCTGGAGATCATTCCTTCCTTCCTTTTTCTGACCAGATAGTCTGTTGTAAGCTGCTAAGACAAATTTCTTCTTCTTATTTACCCTATCCACTTTTTCCCCATTGCAATTCTACCTCAAGTTCAAGTTTTACTGAGGTATCAATGATACACAAAAGCTTCAGATATTCAATGTATACAATTCAATGAGTTTGAATACATGCATACACCCATGAGACCATCACCACTATCAAGGTAATAGATGTGGTGTTCTTCATCTTCAAATGCTCCCTTGTGCTCCTCTCCCTGGTGTTCCAGAAGCAAGGACACATGAAAATGTACTATCAAAAAATTTCAGGTACAGAATAAGCATCATTAATTATAGGTGCCATGTTGTGGACTAGACCTCTAGAATGAATTCATCTTGCATAATTTAAACATTTCTTTTTCTATTAAAAATGTATTTCATTTATTCTGTCTCCCTTTTTCCTTCTTCCCATTGGACTCTGTAATTTTGAGGATTCAATTTATCACCATAGTTGGCTCATGAACCACAGTAATTACAAGGCTTTGATATTATGGGATTTAATGTGCTCACCTCTAACTTATCAGAATGTGACCTACACTGATGTTAGGCCATATGGATATAGTAACTTGAGAACAGCATGTTTCCATTTTTCTACTCCCAGCTTTTGTGTCATTATTGTGTTATTATTTTACTTCCACATGTGTTATAATCTCAACAACAGTTTGCAATTACTATTGTTTAAAACATCCAGCAATGTTTTCAAGAAGCTTAAAGAAGAAAAAAATCTATTTACCAATGCAAATTACTATTTCTACAACTCACCTTTCATTTTGTAAATCTTGGTTTTAATTCACTATCATTTTTCTTATGTTTAAAAAAACTTAATATTTCTTGCAAATATACTTGGGATGAATTCGTTTAGTTTTTTTTTATTTCTAAAATCACTTTCAGCTTTGAAAGATATTTTGATGAATAAAGTATTCTACATTTATTTTGTTTTGTATCTCAGTAAAGATTGTGCTCTACATCTTGCTTGCATTGTTTTTTGTAAAGAATCTCAAAGAAAGGATTCACAGAAACAAGGTGCAGAGGCAGGGAAGGTGGCTGAATGGCTTCTTGTCCAAGAGGTCACTTTTATTTATACCAATAGGTTACATTAGGTGATTAGTACCATACCTACATTATTGTTTAGAGTATCAGTAAAGTTGCTTATGCTTCAGTCACATTTCAAAATTACAATATGCAATGTTAGGAGCTTAGTGCAGTTCTCAAGAAAGTCCATTGTCTGAAGTTACTATTAGGCGGGAAGAGGGGAGCTTTATGAAATATTGTAGTTATCTATCAAAGGAATTCTTCTATTCCTAGGAGCTATGTGCCTAAGATCAAGGACGAAACCCTCATGAAGAGCATTGCCACAATGGCCAGACATCCCATGTCTTTAACACAGAAGTTTCCTAGTAGCCAGGGATTCTGCACCTTTGCACAGAAACTTCCCAACAGCCAGATATTTTGTACCTTTGCACAGAAACTTCCTAGCCACCAAGCATGCCACAATCATGAAGTTTATCAGAGACCCAATCTTAAACACAGAACTCCTACAGTTTTTTTAAATCTTCTCACATTCTATGTCTGTTCCTATTTATGAATTGTTTTTCCACATGTTCTAAAGATTTCTTCTTTATAACTAGTCTGAAGCCATTTGATGATGATATGACTAATATGTTATTCTTCATGTTTCCTATGGTTAGGGTTCATACTTCTTAGTAAAAAATTTATAGTTTTCCATTAATATTGGAAAATTGTGAACTATTATATCCTTAAATTTTTTTCTACTTATCATTTTTTATATCCAGACTAAATGACACACATATTTGTCACAGTTCACAGATTCTTTTTATTTTTTGTTGTTTAATTCTTGCATATATTCCATTGTTGATTGTTTCTGTCACTTTCTTCAAGTTGCCAATTGTTGTTCTGAAATTTATGTTCTGCCATTAATCTCACCCAGTGAATTTTTTCATCATATACTTTCACTTCTAAACATTTGACTTGGGACACTTCTATTTCCATGTCTTCATTTCACATGTCTAATATATCCTCTAGATTTTTCAATATAGTGTACACATAAACTATTCTTTAAATGCCATTTTTTGCATGTCTGCTAATTTTTTAAATGACTACCAACTAATGTAAAATTTACCCTGAAGGTTATTTTTTTATTGCTCAAATTTTTTTGAGCATTGCTTCAGTATCCAGTTAATTTTAAAACAGTCTGATCCTTTTGGTTCTTATTAGACCCTAGTAATTTCCTAGAATACAAAATATTGGGGGAAGGCGGGTAGCCCGGGATTTACAGGTCTCAATCTGGTTGTGGGGAGTCAGCACTCTTCTCAGCATTGTTTGATCTTTGCAGGATTCCCACATTCCTTCTATGTGGCTCTTTTCTATTTCAGGTGTTTCCTGGCATGCAGAAGCTCATCAGTGCTCAACTGAACACTTGAGGAAATCCTCTGAAAGTCTCCAGATTTCTTCTGATCAACTTTCTCTCTCCCACAGTCTGTCCTTTGAAGTCTAGCCTCCATGGCTTCCTTGAGCTCTCTATTTATTCTTTTCATTTCAGAGAGACAATGTCCAGTTATCTCCCTACCCTCTGCCCCCCCCACACACACACAAAGGCATCATGCTGGGGAAATCATAAGCATGACATTGTGTCCTGCTTGTCAAGACATTACCATCCTTCATTGCCTGATGTCTAATGACAAGAGACAACTGTTTCATTTTTTTCCAATAGTTCAGTTGTTTTAAGAAAGAGGATGAAATTTAGTAACTATAATTCCATTTCAGCTTAAGGTAGCAATAAAATGCATTTATTTTTTCAATGATGGAACTATGTTGACTATGCCAATTTGTACCCTTTTTATCTTTATAAAATTTCTTTAAAGCTAAATCACATTTGTTGACTTTTTTGAGATTTTAAAAATAAATTCTTTCTAGTGCTTTAGAAAATAGATTAAAAATTGCACAAAGTCTTTCAGTATGCATAGTACCTAGGAATAAACAAAAACAAATGTTAAAAACAAACCTATGAAAAAAATCAGTGGATGAACTTTTTGCTTTAGTTGACTGAGGCACTTCTGAGAACTACTATGATCAGTAAGTGAACACCTTTGTAGATTTCATATTCCTTCTATGATCAGAAATTTGACATTAAAAACATAGTATTCCTTTAAGATTAGGACAAAAGCAGTTTGACACATCTATGATTAGGATGGAAATATTTGGAATTGCATAGACTAGAGATTGAAGAAACATCATAGTCTACTAGCATCACTTTGAGTTCATATCAAGGAACGAAATGTCTTCAGTTCATTAGCACTTCTTCCACTGCATTAATAATCATTCAGCATGTCAAAGCAGTAAAGATTGTCGATCATAAAACCACCACTGCAAATGTGAGTAGTATAAGAATTATTACATTATAGAGGAGCTCCCTCCACAACTCTGTGCCAAAACACGTTCTAGGGAGCTGCCAGTGGGGCTTATTGTAGAGATTTTGCCTGGCATAGGTAAGACCTTGGGTTTGAGCCCCACTACAAGTAAATAAAAATAAATAAATACAAAAAGACACAATAGGTATCTATAGCACATATTAATGATAGTTTCAAAGGCATAAAAAGTCAGTCATTTTATATGGTAAAATATTTACAAGTCATCCATTGATCCATCTATCATCTATTTTCTAACTATTTTCTGTGTTTTATGTCTCACTTTCTGAATTTGTAGCTCATTTATATTACTTATTATTTTTATGTTATACCTTGAAGTCAGTGACTTAACTTCTTTGTGCTTCTATTTCCTCATTTTAGAACATGAGGAAAACAATCATTCCTCTCTGTAGAGTATAGGGGGGAAAAAAAACCCATAACCACTTTTTCCCCCCCTCTTTTTCAGTGAATGTTAGCTACTAATTTCTGTTTCTGCTGAAATCTTCATCTTAAGCATTTTTATTTATCTTTTCTTTTTACTACTCTGTCAATCCAGAGTTGAATCACAGGTGTCTTGTTTTATTTTCATTTACCCCACTTGACATGAAATTTAACGTATGCATACTTTACAGAGCTGAGAAAATCAGAAAGCATTACTTTACAGTAATGCCTAGTAAACATTTTTAAAAACTGAAATATGACTGATTGTAAAAGTCCATAACTCATTCCATCTTCTGAGAATTCTTCCAGGGTAGATATTTCAAACCAGTATTCAGATCCTCTTTCCTACCTCAGGGTTTACTGTTCCTACATACGAATTATGCTAATTTCTTCACACAGAACAGTCTAGCCCCCCCACACCCCCCCTTCATTCTTCAGTAATCCGCTTTGGTAGGTATGTTAACAATTCCTAAGATGCATTCTGTAATTACTTTTAACTGATTTATATCTTTTAACAGGAAGGAGGGAAGGTAAGGAGGAAGGAAGAGAACAAAGTCAGTCCACTTAAATGTCAACAAGGACATTTTAAGGAAATATGTTCATTTAATACAATGTAAATAATATTCCCTTTTGCAAAAGGCACCTAGCTCCAAATGATCCTTTTCACTGATTGAATAATTTTGTCAGGAACTTGCTACATGAATTGTCATCAAAGTGCTCACATGCCCAACTTCTGGCCAAAGTACCAATTGCATGTGAGTTTGTAACAAACTGATCTTTATAATGGTGCTTTGCCCAGTACCTCATTAGGGCATAGCTGGATTATCTGACCTCTAATGTTCTTTCCAATCCTGAGATTTTAAAAGGCTGCTATTTTCTTATGTATATACAAACCTTGCAAAAAAAAAAGTGTAAGGATTTTATTAGACCCTATTCAAATTCATGGCAATGGTTAAATGCTGAGGTTTGAACATTTCATTCCAATGGATTTATATGCAAATATTAGCAGAGATGTAGCCAGTCTGTATTTATTGGCTTGATGACTATTATCTATGTAGATTTCTCTAAAATATTCATTACCATATTATCTAAACAGCTTAAAGTGTGAAGGCCATTTAGGTACAGAATTATATCTGGATGTGCTTGTCCCCTGAGTTTAGAAAATGATCATTTGAAGGCTTAACATCTTTCTTAGAACACAGTGTCTCTCCTTGAATTCACCTCTGGGCCATTCAAAAAAAGATACAGTGACCTGGTTGATTTTGCCCTGGTTAGGCTCCACCAGCACTGTAGTATTCTGGTCTACTACATTTATTTATGTCTTTTACTGGGGCTTCTTTCACTAACTGTTCATATTTTTCTTCCTTTGTTATTTTGGGCCCTGTGGCATAGCTCAATCAATTATTGCAGTCAGAGCTGATGTTGCAAGACTCAAACAAAAGCCCAGTAGCAACAAAGAAAAGGAATGGCAAGAGCAAACTGTAGTCCCTGTCACTGGATCAGCTGATCAATCCAAGATAGAATTGTTTTTAAATGCATGTCAATTGAAGAACAGAGCTCAGAGATATATATTTGAGGCATGACAGAAAGGAGAGGTGTGATTTCAAAACAGTTTCCTTCATAACAGAGCAGAGCTGATCTTGCATTTAAAGAAAGAGGATGGGGGTAAAGCTATATGAAAGTGTGAGCAGTGTGAATAAGTACTGTTTATAGGAAGCTGTTTTAATACCTTTGCTAAAGCTGAACAATAGGAAGAGACAAAGCTCTGAAAAATGCATGCCTTTGCCTGTGATTGATCCTTTTATCTCTCCGTTCCTACCAGATGATAAAAAGCATTCACAGGGCAAACAAGCATCCTGCCTTTATTTTCCCCTAATATGAGAAATCTTTCTTTTTTTTTTTTTTAGAATTTTGCTATTAAAGCATTAACCACAGTATGGTTGTTTTATTCTCCCTCTCATTTAAAAATGAAAAAAGGATTTAGGGTGGTGAAGCAAAAAGCTAGAAGTCTTTATAGAAATCTTTTGTTTTGTTTTTGCAATTAATGAACTCATTCTTGGCACAAAGGTAACTGGAGCGGTGCTAAAAATAAAACAGACTTTGAAGTGATGCAGGCTTCTTTAAAATTTTGATGACACTAGATGACAATACTCAGGACCACAGCCAAGTGAAAATAAAGGCTCAGCCTATGAAGATTCCCATCACCCACATTTTTTTACTCAGCTGTTTCTAGGTTTCTCCATGAGACCATAATTCTATAAGAGTAACACATTGTATGCGAAGTAGGAATTTAGCCTTTGATCAATAGTGACATTAATTCAGGAAGTGAGTTAAATGCTTTTACCTACTGTATCACTTTGTTCTCATACTAATTCCTCCTGCTCATCCCCTCTCCCTTGCCTCAGAAAGCTGCATTCTGGAGTTATTAGTAACATACTGACTGTCTTTGACTTACACTTGACAAAAGCAAAATGTGAAAACATATATGGTTAAATTCAAGGGTCTTCTTATTTCTTTGAATCAGTGTTTCTAAAATGTTATGACAAATCAGAATCCCTTCTAGAGCTTGTAAATACACAGGATACTGAGCCCCAGGTCCAAAGTTGGTCTACAGTGGACCTGGGTGAGGCCAAATGATTTGCATTTCAGCAATGTCCCCCAGGATGTGGATACTGCTGATTTGGGGACCACACTGAGCACCTCTGCTCTGTGCTTTGTACTATGCTGCTTCTCAACAGAGAGATAAACTGGGGAGATTTTACGTTTTATTGCTGACAAGATTCAATATTCAGGACAAAATGTTTGAGAATCACTCGAAAGATGAAATGCTACATACTGAGGAATCGAATTTTATTAAAGTGCTTTACTTATGCATCTAGAAATGACATGCAATGGAAATAAAATAATGAATAAAATGGAATCCTTGACTTCCAGTAGCTCTTCATTTCATTGAGGTTAAAGTCATAGCTAAGTACTTGTATTTACCATTAATATAGCAAAAGCAGTAAATGCCTCAGCAGAGACTTTCTAGAAATGTGGTTTAGGAATATGAGGCAGGAAATTCTGTCTTAAAAAAGAACAACAAAATTCCTTGCGTTCAACTTTTTTGTCTTCAATGTCACTTTCCTCTGTCTCTTACTTTCAGATTAAAGTTCATTCATTCTATTTACTGTGGCCATTATTCAAATCCTATAGCTACCCTAATCACAAAATGAAACTTATACATCAAATACCCTAATGAAACTCAAGTTGGAAAGTTCACCATAAGCTCCTATTGCTTTTTGCTCTATTCTGAGACACTGGGTGCTAGTGGGCACCTTCTGTCCTTTTCTCCCCAACCTTGGCCCTAGGGACCCCTCTTTGTCTTGCTGTACACCTTGACCTTTGCAACATCCTCCTGCTTACTGTTGCAAAACCACTTCTGCATCCATCTACGTCTTTACATTTTCTATTTCTTTGGCTATTATGTAGTTCCTTAGCAAGAACTTTTCCACCCCAAGGAGTGATTTTTATTAAAATAAAAGTCTGTTTATCTTACTCCTCAGCAAAAACCACCCACTAGATTACAGACAAAGAAGGGTTTTCATCACCTGGTCTGACCAATGTTCTCTTTGTTATCTTTGTGTTCTCTATACTTTCTCTTACAAAATTGGCATCTGAACTCAAATCACACTCACTGAGAGAAAATACCCACAGGTCCTGCCATGGGGCACACCAATGTCACATTCTTTACCTTTTAGCATGTCCTCCCTGTGTGTCTCATCAAAAAAAAAAAAAAAATGCTCAGCTCCAACATCTCCTTCCCTAGAAAGCTTTTTCTAAGAAATTGCCATTTGCTAGCTGAATGATCTTGAAGAATTATTTAACCTTTCTATTTGGTCATGAACAAAATGTGGATAATTGTGCTTCCTTTAAGAAATTCCTATGCCCTGGTTCGTAAAGGTGCCTAGTAAAGTTTGTGATCCACAGATGGTAGCTCGTCTAATGGAACTCCAGGTCACTAGCCTCCTCACCTGTAGAGAGGGCATCTTTGGATATCCCATATCCTCCCCACAGAGTTTGCAGGATTTCCTCCTCCTCCATCTAATATATGTCTGGGCGGACATGATGGACCATCTGTGTTACATACCTCGTAGGATTCAATCAAAATAAAAGTTAAAGACCCCACTAGGGACAGAAAAATCAATCTGCCTTCCCACTGGTGGCCCCCCAGTAGATTGCAACCTCTGCTCTGGGGATATAGTATCCTGGGAAATTGCAGAATAAGAGCCACATTTCCTGTGAGGCTGCCAGGCTGGTTTGGAGGGTCGCCTTCTTGCCCTATCTCCAAGAGTCCAAAGGCAGAGCTTCATTACCTTTTTTACTCTTGACACACCTGTCCCTGGGCTTCCCCCAGGAGTGGAGGGCTTTGATGGCAGGTGAGCATACCCCTAATTCTTGTCTGGGAAAGAGAGAATCCAGGAAGGGTAGATTAGATCAGGTAGACACAAGAGCAAGACAGTGCATCACAGAAAATCTTTCCCAGGGAGGTGGCAAGAGGCAAAAAATCAGGAGAAATGAGTCTCCAAGGTCCTTGCTCAGGCTTCATTGTCTTAGTGAACCTCGCTTTCAAAAAACAAATTC
The DNA here is from genome assembly GCF_052094955.1 of Ictidomys tridecemlineatus. Classification (NCBI taxonomy): domain Eukaryota; kingdom Metazoa; phylum Chordata; class Mammalia; order Rodentia; family Sciuridae; genus Ictidomys; species Ictidomys tridecemlineatus. Next base: position 150,322 of record NW_027522702.1, read on the forward strand.
AAGGATGAGATTATAAAGAATACGGTAATAGCACTGCAAGGCCCTTGTGAGTGCAGGCCTATGGAGGATACACTGTTCTTGTGCTGCCATGTAGCCCTGAAGAAGTGCCTCCTGGATTGATGACATGTGTCTGTCCTCACAGAGCACACTGGACTGAACCATGGGGAATGGGTGACGGCTACTTCTGTTCCTTCTATTCGGTGATGAATGTTCAAAATGCAGCCATCTGTGAATTGCAAACTTCTTCCCGCAAAACCCTGATGACTTATAACCTCACTACAGAGAGGAATACCACAGGGGATAGTGGGCCTCAAGGTCAAAACAGTACCTCCAGTGGGTGAACTGCGGATCTCATTTGAGTGAAAGTGTTTTTTTCCTTCTGTGTGTCTCCTGCTTGGGGAATGAAGATGACCACTAAATCTAGAGTCTGGAAGCCTCAAGATGATTATGTAGTATCTTTATATATCCATACAATTTTTTTTAAGTTTTAATAAAGTATAATTAACAAATGACAATTGTATATATTTATGGTATACATTGTAATGTATTGATAAACATATATGTTGTGAAATGATTGCCACAACCAAGCCAATTAACATAGCCACATTACATATTTATCTTTTTTTGTGGCATAAACATACAATCTGTGCTCCTAGCAAATCTCAAATATACAATACATTATTAACGACAGTAGCCATGTTGGTACATTAGGCCTTCAGAATTTATTCATTTCTCAGCTACAAATTTTTACCCTTTGACCAACATTGCTTTATCTCCCCCTAGCACACATATACCCTGGTAACCACTCTTCTATTCTTTGTGTCAGTCTGACATTTTTAGATACCACAAATAAATGAATTATGCAGTATATTTCTTCTTGTGTCTGGTTAATTTAACTTATCATGATATCCTCCAGTTTTATTATTTTGTTATAAAAGGCAGGGTTTCCTTCTTTTTAAATATATATATATATATATATACATATATATATATATGTATATATATACACACACACATATATATATATTTATATATAAACATACTCACACATATATACATATACACATTTACTTTATCCATTTGTCTTTTAGCAGACACTAAAGATTATATCTTGGCTATTATAAATAATGCTGCAATGAATATGGGAGTGCAAATATCTTTTCAATATAGTGGTTTTATTTCCTTTGGATGTCTACCTAAATATAGAATTGCTAGATAATACAATAAAAGGTTTTTTAAATTTAAATTTTTGTTGTTGTTGTAGGTGGACACAGTAGCTTTATTTATTTATTTGTTGCTGAGGATGGAACCCAGTGCCTCGCATGTGCAAGGCAAGTGCTCTACCACTGAGCCACAACCTGCAGCTCCTAGTTTTTCTGAATTTTTGAGGAACCTCCTACTGCTCTCCACAATGGTGGTGCCAATTCATTACATTCCCACTGTAAGTTTGCCTTTCCTGTGTATACTTGCCCACACCTACTGTCTACTGACATTTTTGTTAGTAGCCATCCTAATAGGTGTTACATGATGTAATTGTGTTGATTTGCATTTTCTTGATGATTAGTGATGCTGAACACTCTCACATAGACCTGTTTGTATTTTGTAAGTTCTCTTTGGAAAAAATGCCTGCTCAGATCCTTCGCTCATTTTCTTAGGTGCTTTGCTAAATTTTCCACTCTTGAGTTACATGAGTTCCTTACATACATTTCTATCATTCCTTAAAAAATATGTAACACTCAATTGGCAAGATACTATGGTAGGCAAAGAGATGATAGATAATCAAAGATATCCAAAGAACATCAATAATAACCAACTTTAAAATTTCAAAGTTGATATGATTTTTGTTATAGTTTTATATTTTGATAACTATTATCAATTTGTTTAAAAATGTTTTCTTCAAACCCTATTTTTCTTAAGAGATGTGACTATGGTTGGAATTGTATTGTCTTAAATTTGGGGAAGGGGCAGTTATTTTCTTTTAATTTTTAACTTAAAGTAATTATGAACAAAAAGAAGATTCAAAGAAATTAAAGAAATGTATAGGGAAGTCCTGTGTGGCCAGTGCTATAGCATCCTACATAATGGTGGTACAATATCAAATCCTAGAAATTAACAATGGTACAATCTACCTGCACTCAGGTATTCTGTTATGACAATGGAAAAATCATCCAATATATACTCTTCACTCCTGCACCTCAGCCTGTGTTGGTCATGTCTTCCTACTGAAATAGTTTAATGTTGCTAATTTCAAAAACAAAACATTTAGGACAAAATTTCTAAAGCCTTTTCATTCAGAGAATATGTATTTCACTCATATTTACTTGAAGTTTTGTGTAGGTAATAAGAGCAACATATATTTAATTTTCCTTGAAAAGTTGAAAGTATTATTCCACTTTCTTCATTTTAATTATTCCTGAAATATATTAAATCTAGGTTTCAAAGTTTTATATTATATATATATATATATATATATATATTATAGACTGTATATATCTTATGTATTTATATATGTGTGTGTATTCATCATATATATATATATATATATATATATATATATATATAACACACACATACTCAATATATATTATATACTCAAGGAGATTTGTAAGGAATGTTTAGAGTGAAAGGAATACAAGTGGAGTGGACATTAATATATCCCACAGCCAAAAAAAATGAAATTTGTATGTGATTAAACTCCTTCCCTTCCCACTCAAGGAAAATGCCATACTGACTTTTATGATTTTCATTCCTCTTATTTTTACTTTGTGGAGTTTACATGTCCTTTTATTCAGTAATGTATTTCATTTTCTACTTCTTTGAGATTTATGTAAATGGTACTAGCTAAATGTACTAAGGATTTTGCTATGCATTATATTCCTGGGAGTCACCCATCTTGACATCTATATATATCTGTCACTTATTTTTATTACAGTGTAACATTTATTATAGATTTACTATAAAATGTATTTATCTATCCCCTGTTGATGACATATTTTTCAAGGTTTCTCTTTTGTTCTATTTTCTTTTGACAGTCAAAGCTGCCATGAATCTTCTCACGCAGGTCCTCTGGTGCACATGTAGAAGGTTTTTCCAGAGCAAAGGCCTGGGATCAGTTGCTGGACCATAGCATAGATACAGCTTCACCTTTGCTAGATGGTGTTAGCATATTTTTCAAAGTGATTGTATTAATTTATTTTCCTACCAGCAGGGTTTTGTTGCTTCCCATCCTCAACAATATTTTATATTTCTCACCAGTTTATTTTATTCTTGCCAATCTGATGATGAAATTCTATTTTGTAGTGTTTAATTTTTACCTTTACAGTTAAACATATTTTACATTTTTTGTGTGTGGGGAGAGCATTCATATATCCTCTTCTTACATCCTCTGAAAACTGAGATTTTTTTCCCTTTATAATCCATGTAAATTTTTCTAGTTTTACTGTGATTTGATATCTATTTTTTCATATATTTTTCAATAATATAATATGATTTTTTAAATTTCACGATTATACATAATTTATATTATAGACTTTCGTGAATTTCCTTGATCAAATTAGGTGAGATTTTTTTCTAATCATATTTGCTGATCTTTTAAAATCATAATGGAATATTAATTTCTTTTGAATGACAGTTTTTGCATCTCTTGAGATTATTTAGGATCTATAAATAGAGCCCCACATAAATGGTCCAATGATTTTGATAAAGAAGCAAAGATATTCTAATAAGACAAGGTAGTTTTTCTTCCTTCCTTCCTTCCTTCCTTGTATTGAGGATTGAACCCATGGGTACCTAACCATTGAGCACATTTTTTTATATTATTTATACCTCCATCCCAATTTTATATTCTATTTAGGGACAGGGTTTCACTAAGTTGCTTAGGGCCTTGTGAAGTTGCTGAGGCTAGCTTTAAACTTAGAGTCTTCCTGCCTCAGCTTCCTGAGCCACTTGGATTACAGGCATGCACCACTGTGGCCAGCAAGGTAGACTTTTCAACAAATGCTGCTGGAAAAATTGAAAATCCAGATTCCACAATATTTAGAAAAATTGACTAATGCAAATCTTATTCCCAATAAAACATATAATTATATCATTGTTTATTGGAGTAAATATTTTGTTATGGTTTAGTTATGAATCGTCCCTCATGTGTGAGAAAATGCAAGAATTTTCAGAGGCTCGGGTTGTGGCTCAGTGGCAGAGCGCTTGCCTCACACATGTGAGGAACTGGGTTCGATCCTCAGCACTACATAAAAATGAATAAACAAAATAAAGATATTGCATCCATCTATAACTAAAAAATATTAAAAAAAAGAATTTTCAGAGGTGAAATGATTAGATCATGAGAGATAACCTAGTCAGTGTATTATTCACTAAGTGGTAACCATATGCATATAGGGTGTGGCTGGAGAAGGCAGGTCAGCTGCAATATCACATCTCATGCCTTTGTGGTTTATATTTTGTCCCCAGTGAGTAGAGTTATTTCTGCTTCCTGCCTGTCAAGTCCTGAGCTATTTTCCTCTGCCACACCTTTACCATGTGAGATCCCCCCTCACCTTAGGCCCAGAGCTATGGAATCTGCCATCCATGGGCTAAACTTTTGAAATCATGAGCCAAAATAAACTCTTCATTTTCTATGCTGTTCTCCTCAGGATTTTTTGGTCACAGCAACAGAAAAGCTGACTAAAAATAGATATCTTTGATATGACACCAAGAAAAACAATATGCAAAGCAACAAGATGAGTTGTAATTCATTAAGAACTTCTACTCTTCAAAAGAGACTGTTAAAATAGTTAAATATACAAGCCACCAAATGGGGAACATGTTTGCAAATTACACATGTGGGTAAAGACATGGAGGAGTTCAGAAAAAGCAATAGTAGTGAAATTAACATTGTTTTTAAAAATGGGCAAAAGATCTTACTATTTACCAAAGACAACATGTGAGTGAAAATTAGCATATGAAAAGTTTGACAATACTAGTCATTTAAAGAAATATGAATTCATAACCCTATGTACCACTGGTGCACATCTATTAAAACCACTGAGATTTGCAGTGATCTTAGGATGCTGGCAAGATGTGAAGCAAATGGAATTCTTATACATTGCAAATGGGAAATAAAATGTGTAACCACTTTGGAAAAATATTTGGGGTCTTTTTAACAAGTTCAATAAATAACTAATTTATGGCTTAACCATTTAACTACCAGACATTTGTTTAAGAGAAATGAAAGCAAAAATACACACAAAACCTACACATGAATATTCATAGCAGTTTTATTATAATCAGAAACTGGAAATCACTCATATAGCCATCAAAATGTAAGTTAATGAATGAAAAAAGTCATAAAACTAAACAGTGGAATATCACTCAGCCACAAAACAGTTTGAACTATTAATTCATGCAATGTGTGAAATGTTCTATGAATTATTATGTTGAGTGGCAGAAGCCAGATAATAAAGAACACATGTAGGATTATTCTATTTATGTTAAATTACAGGGAGGGTGGTAAACAAACTAATCTGCAGTGGTGGTTGGTGCTTGGAAATAAATGACAGGAGGGCTAGGGAGAATGGAACACACAGAGAAATGTTTGAGGGAGATGGATATGTTTACCAGTTTGATTGGGGTGAGGACATTACACATGTACACATGTCAAAATTTATCAGTTGTACATTTTCTTGTGTGTACTTTAATGTATACCATTAACTAAAGCTATAATAAAAAAACACTTATTGGTCAAATATGGAAAACATTTACAATAAGATTAGGGTCAGAGAAGCACATCTGGTTTCATGACTGCTTTTCAACATTGCATGGCCTCTTATAGCCAATGATAATAAGGGAAGCAAATAAATTAAAATGACTCAATGCAACTCAGTGGAGAAGGGAAATCTTTTTATTATAGAGTTCTGGGTCAATTAGAAAGCAATGTTGGGGAAAAACTAACTTTGACCATTACTTAGTCTACATACAAACAGTAATTTGAGGTGGATTAATTAATTTAATTATAAGTAATACTAAAATTTAAATATTTTAAAATTGGAAATCATTAATATCAAAAAAAGGTTGGTTCCTCAAAAGAAAGTAAAGAAATTGAAAAATTAGACACAGAATAGGAAAGAATACTTGCAATACATTTACCTGACAGTGGACCTATATAAGGATAGATTCCTGTAAACTGATAATTTAAGATAACCATTTTTTTAAAAATTGGGCGACAGATTTGAGAAGGCACTTCACAAACTACATCATATAAATAATCAATAAACACGTAAAAAGATGTTCTAATATTATTGGTTTCAGGCAACTGCAAATCAAAGCCACCACAACTACTATAAACAGTAAGCATGACTACATTTTTAAAAACCGTGTGGTATCTAATACTTGAGATGATATGGGGTGTCTAGAAAATGCCTATTATTTTTGTTAGAGTGTTAAATGATACAACCAGTTGGGAAATTGCTTGGCAATTTCTAACAAAATTATACTTGCACTGGCCATAAAGTCCAGCAATCCAACTCTGTTACCAGCTCTGGTTCAATCAGAGCTGAGAAACAGTGAGCAAATTTGGACAGGTGAAGTTTAATACAAACATAATTAAGTACAACAAGAATTTAGAGATTTAAAAGTCAAGTGAACTCTAACGGATAAATGAACAGCACATATAAGATGCAGCTACTACCCTTTGGGTGGAGATAGGGAACCAGAGTGTTGGAGAAAGTGGTTCTTGGAAAGATGCTCTTATCAAAGACACTGTCTCACAAAACTTTCCAGGTAAGTGAGCTACCAAGGAAAGATGGTAGTGACTGGTGCTGCTGTTTGACATGCCAGGCAGAACACATGGGTTGAAGAAGTTTCAAGTGTTGCTGAAGCCAGAGAGGCTAAGGAGGTCCACCTTGTACAAGCCTGTGGAGAGGCATGCAGCAACCTGCAAACGACCCCCAGTCTCCTGCAATATGTCTCTGGCGCCCTCTATTGACAAAGTTTAACATGGTGTCAATTGATAAAGAAAACATCTAAATGACCCAAATCTATTTTGACAGAGCAGGTCACATTTTTTATTTGGAACTAGAGATGTTACAAATCAATAGGGAGCTCACGTCCCCAGTTATTTAATTTCCAAACCAGACTTATATTCATTGTAAAAATATTTCACAAGGATGTAGTATTTGTAGTGGGAGGAACAAGGGGGAAAAGAGAGAGAGAGAAAGAGAGAGAGGGAGGAAAACAATACAAATTTATATTAACATAGGATTGAGTAACATAATGTGATATACTTACTCAAAGTTATGCTATACAACATGGAAGATACCATACGATATATGTGAAAATCTCAAAAACATATTGAGCTAATGAAAGAGGACACAAAACAATGCATGTTACATAATTCCATTTATTGGAATTATAGAACAGGCAAAACTAATCTTTGAAGCAAGAAATCAGAATAATGACTGAGTCTATGGAAGGAATGTGGATGAGAATTGGGGTAAGAAAGGAATTTTAAGTGTGTAACAAAGTTCAATATTATGATTGCATTTTGGTTAAATACTTTTGTCAAGATTTATATTATATACTTAATATGTGTGTATTTTATTATATGTAATTGTATGACAATTTTAAAAATCTACACAGATGAAAAGATATCCAGAGCAGTTTGTAGCAAAGTAGGTGAATAAGATTATAAGAAATAAACAAAAATATAAACAAATTCTATTTTTTCTTACGGAAAAACGCAGGCACATGAAAAAATTCAGTATAATTTAGTTCAATTTTAGTTTTAGGTCACACAGTTTCTTAAGTCAAACTGAAGGATGAACAAATTTTTTCAGTATAATCAAAAGAAATAATGATATGGTATAAACCTACTGTTTTGTAGCTTCTTATTTGCTAATTTGTAATAGCTGATATTATCATTAGAAACAAAGCAAATGAAAGTATTCATGTAAACAAATTTTATTTCTGTTGAAAGACTTCTGCCTTAGCCTTCAAACAATAGACAGTAGCAAGACTTGCTGACAAATATAAACTTCTTTAAAATACTAGGCAAAGCAGAACATGGGCCTCGTTTTTCTTTTTTCTTTTTTTCCTTTTTTGCTTATGTGAGATACATTAAAATGAATCAGAAAAGGTTATCCAGTTATTGTGACCTACATAACATACCATTGCCAGGGGGAATAAAAATGAGTTTAATCTATTTGAAGGTATTTTCAATGAAAAGTTCTTTTTAGAAAAAAAAATAACTGCTAGGCTGATAGCTTTGAATAATTATGCAGTTAATATATCAGAGACAGAGTCAGCATAATTTTTACAATATAATGATATGGCCTTTAGAATTACAAGAATATCGCCAGCATACATATTTAAAAGAAAATTCAACATATTTGTTAAACTCATTTGCTCTGCTCAGTGCCATTTATTGATGCGCAAATTGCCAAGACACCCATTTTATGGAGCAAAACAAGAATCAAGATGTACTACCTGAGTTATGATGCAAATAAGGCAGTCAAATGAAGTGAAGGTCAGACTTTGTGTCCAAACAAAACAAGAATTAAAGAGCGGAGCTGAAAGTCTTAATGTCTTTGTATTTCCTATTTTTACAAAAACGTATGACCATGATCTGGGTTTCTGTAGCAACAGGCAGCAATGTTATCAGAGTCATGCTATAGATAAATGGCCCCTCATATATCTTATTTTTTATAACCATAGAAAGATACATATGAAAAATGATATTGTAGTCATAATTAAAGATTAAAGCAGAAACCATATCACCAGTAGACCTGCAGTCTCATCAAGAGAGAAAATACTCATCAGAGCACTCATGTTCTGTAAAGAATAACCGAATGTTTATGGCTATTATTTCCATATTCTATTTTGGTTGTTTTCATTGATTTCAGTACCAGTGTCTTTCAGAAACACTAGCAAAATTTGATGATGCCCATATTGAACCCCTATAATGGAATTAGAATTTATTTAAATATGTTGTACTTTTTACAAAAGATAGAGTAAGGTTCTCACTTTGCTTTTCATTTTCAAATTTAAGAATAACTAAGCAGAAGCTGCTGAGGAATGGCCCATGTGAAACTGAAGAAGAGAGGGTTTTGTAATAGGGTTATTTTTTTAAATGGAGGAATTTAGTGTTGGAGTTATATATGGAATTTGAATAGTTTGCTATAGGAGTTTGCTACAGGAAAACTGTTGGGTAGTATGTAAAGAAGAAATTGTATTGTAGTGAGAGTCTGGAGAATTTGGGATCTACCTGTGAGGTTGGATATATCTTTTAGATTACCTTAAGATAACTTTTGGGAGGTCTGTGTCTTTATTGGGAGAAGATAGCTATCTATCCATCTATTTCTATATATATAATTATGTTTTGGTCCCTCCAAAAGTTGGTCTTGGAAGTAGTCATAAGAGAGCACGAAGAATGAGATTGAAGAGCAACAAAGGAGAAACATAAGTCTGATATTTTAACTTGCTGTGGGCAATAAGCTTCAATTCTATTGGAACTTACTAAGTAGCACATAGACTGCCACCTCTCCCAATCTTCAGCACAATGGCTGGGAGGCAGGAGTGCATATCAATTAGCTCTTGTCCATTGGTCAAGATGGGACTCTGTTCTTTATCTCCATATAAGTATGGGTTAAGAGAATTCTTTCAAGCTTCCAAGACAGGCATGGGGCAGAAAGTAAAGATATTCAGTAGGGACTAGAGATGAGATCTTATCATCTGAAGCAAATCATAAATTACTATTCCAACCTGGTCAAAATTAAATGTAAGGCTAGGTGGACATGATTCAGAGCACCTGATGTGTCTGCTACAGCTACCTAATAAATCATGTACTCAGTAAATTCTTCCAGTTGAAATAAACAAAAAAAAATTCTAATGAACCATCTGCATCTCCAAATCCTTGGGGGCTACCTAATAGGTAGCATAGCAAATGCTTAGTGAATAAAAATCTAAATGGCTATTACATGAAATTCAGAAGAAGAAAATATCTTCCCCTTTATATCTTAATATGAAAGAGTTTCCAAATCCTTTAATTCTTATGTACTATGGTATAGAAGCAGGAGGTAATTATTGCTGTAGGAACAGGAGTTTGCTATAGGAAAATTATGTGTTGGGGAGTACATAAAGGAGAAATTGTATTGTAGTGGGAGTCTGAAGAATTTGGGATCTACCTGTAATTTTGGATATATCTTTTAGGTTACCTCAAGATAATTTGGGGAGCTCTGTGTCTTTATTGGGAGAAGATAGCTATCTATCCATCTATTTCCATATATAATCTCTAATTTTCCTTAAAGTTTCTTCTAGCTCTAAGATATTATGAAAATTATATATGTAGAAGAATATTTGACTTTTTGTGAATGGCTTTTGTACTCAAATGTATATTTACATTTGCATGCATGACATGATAAGTTGGTAGACATTGGTATTGATTTAAAGATGAGCAAATCTTGATTTTTTAAAAATATAAGTTTCTTTGGTTTCCAATAAATAGTATGTCATATATGCAAGTAAACAGAAGAAATATTAATATTAAGATATGCATATGTACTATAAATTAAATCTTTTTATTCTGCATATTGTTTAGTCAAGTGAATTTTTATTCTGAAAAATGGAGTAATTAGGCAGGCAAGGATTTTACAGAAAGCAGAGATCTAGAACTTGCAGCAATATCACTAGGATGAAGAGATCAAATTTGAACTTCAGGGCTAGTGAAGGAGAAAGAACTTACAGGGAGTCAAGATCCTGAAGAAGAGTGCTCTTAAAATTCCTTACAAAATTTCTCTTCAAGGCATTAGCTAATTCCTGAACTATGCATGAATGGAGTAAAAGGCTAAGAAATCCAGAAAAAAAAATTTAAAAGTTAAGAGGCTAAAAAGTTTATCAGAGCTTTGGCAGTCTGGGGAAGAAACAAACAAAAATATAATATAGAACCTGCCAAAATAAAATTTCCAGGCTTTTAGATGAGACTTCTAAAGTGTTATGGCTGATGCTAGGGATAAATCAGTAATGGATAAGCTTTCACAAAGTCTTACTAATATGCTTCCATTGCTGGGTGTGATGGTTCATGCCTGTAATCCTAGAGGTTTGGTACATTAAGGCAGGAGGATCCTTAGCCAGCCTCAAAATAGTGAGGCACTAAGCAACTCAGGGAAACTCTGACTCTAAGTAAAATACAAAAAAAAAAAATAGGGCTGGGGATGTGGCTTAGTGGTTGAGTACCCATGAGTTCAATCACTGTACCCTCCCCATAAAAGACTTCCATTATTTTAATCCATGATTCTATCAGGGTTTCCTGTTTCTCAGGAAGAGGAGAGTAACATCTTCTCTGAAAAAATATAAGATCATCCAGAATCTCTGCCACCGTTCATGCATAATGTCAGTGCTCAATCTAAAAGATCATGGGTGCCAGAAAACAGGACCAAATGACAAAAGCTAACAGGATAAATACAAAACAAAACAAAATAGCAATAAAAATAGCTGGTATAGATTTGGGGGTTAACAGAAATATAATCTTTAATATAATCAGTAAGTTAAAGAAAGTAGATTCAAAACAAAAGAATGTCATCCAAACATTAAAATGTACAAAAACACCATTAAATGGAAATTTTATAGTAGAAAAAAACAAGAAGTCAAAATATAACTGCAGATGAGACAACAGAATAGAATTAGGGAGCTGAAAATAGAGAATCGAGAAACTGGAAGTTGGTAAGTAGCAAATATTATACTTGAAGTTCAAAGAAGAAAAATTAATGGAAAAATATAGATAATAGCATATAGAACTTGATAAAAATGTATTAAGGGTAATCAATGTTTAGTTGAAGTTCTAGAAGAAGAGGAAAGAGGAAATAAAACAGGAGAAATAGTTGAAGATATACTGGAAAAATATTTTTTGAAACTGATCAAGGATATCAGACTGAAGAGTTATGAAGCTCTATAAACCCTGAACAGGTTAAAAATAAAATATTCTAAATATAAAATAAAGGGCTGGGGTTGTGGTTCAGTTTTAGAGTGACTGCTTAGCATCTGTGAGGCACTAGATCCAATCCTCGGTACCTCATAAAAATAAATGAATAAAATAAATGTCCATAAACAACAACAAAAAAACTAATATATAAAATAAAATAAAGCCAAATCCAGATACAAATAAGAAGAGAAATAAACAAATCCATAATCTTTATAGTGAGAGTTCTTTTTTTTAATTTCATTTTATGATACTGTTAGGGAAGGAGTCTAAGGCCTCACACTTGCTAGGCAAGCACTGTGCCACTGAGCTACATCCCCAGCTGCATAGTGAGAGATTTTTTTAACTTATCTTTCTTGTCAAAAATTCAGTAAAGTGGGGTTGTGGCTCAATGGTAGAATGCTCACTTAGCACATTTGAGGCCCTGGGTTTGATCCTCAGCACCACATAAAAATAAACAAATAAAATAAAGGTTAGAAAACCTCAGTAAAGCATATAATATTTGAGAAATACAGTGAGCAAATGTGTGTATGTGTGGGGTTATATAATATTGTACAAAAAAATGCAAAGCATTTCACATTCTTTTTTATGGACACATAGAACATTTATAAAAATAAAAACTATATGCTGGGTCATCAAGCAAGTGTTGACAAATGTCAAAGAATTAAAATCATATGGAGTATATTCTTTGATGATACGGAAGTGAAATAGTACATGTATGTGAACAATGCAAGGTCCATATCTTGAGTTCATTAAAACCATAGATCAAAAAGTAATGATGTCCAGTTTTCACTAGATTTAATGACTCACTTCCATGAAATAGTGTATGGAAAGTGAAATATAATGACTTACCAGAGGAGAAGGAGCCTGATTAAACATCACCTTAACCAAGAACTTAACATCGTCAGGATGAGTTATATGGCTATTCGGTAACCCTGATGGGATAAGATGAAAAGGGCCCTCAGGCTGTGTGTGGTGTTCTTTACAAAGTCTGTAATTCCCATCTAATCACATACTCCCATCAAATTCAAATTGAGGGGCTGTGTTAGTCAGATTTACATAGCTGTGACCAAAATACTCAAGACCAAGTAAGAGGAGTCAAAGTGTATTTCAGGCTCACAGTTTCAGAGGTTCAGTCCAAGGTCGGTGGACTCTATTGCTCTGGACTTGAAGTGAGGCAGAATAGAGGGGCAAAGGAAAGCTCCTGAACTCATGGCTGCCAGGAAGGACAGGGGTGGTAAGAGAAACAACCCACAAGTAAGTCACCAGAAAAATATAACCTGAAAGGCATGTTACCCAAATCACCTACTTCCTACAGCCTACAGTTACCACCCAGTTAGTCCATTAGAATTATTAATCCATCAAATGAATTAATCCAGTAATTAGTTTACAGCCCTCATAATCCAATCTCTTCACCTCTGAACATTCCTACTCTAACAAGAATTTCAGGGTCTACCTCATATCTAAACCATAATAGGGACATTCTATAAATTCTATCAGGGATATTCTATCTGGCTAATGTGAATGCATTTTTAAATTGTCAGGGTCACAGAAAACAAGTTAAAAAAACTGAGAAGTTGTTCTGAACCAGAGGAGACTAAGAAAGAATATTGACTAAATGCAATGCAATATTCTAATTTGAATTACAGAAGTGAAGAAGAATATTGTAGTGGAAAAAATGAGAAAAATCCAAATCAATTCTGAAGTTTGGTTAGTAATGTATCAATGTAGGTTTCTAAATTTTAACAAAGGTGCCATAATATAAAACATTAAATAGAAGTGCATGAGGGGTATACAGGAATGCCCTGTATATCTGTAAGTCTAAAATATTCCCCTAAAACATTTGTTAAAAATAAAAATGAAAGAAAGATAGGTAGCTCAAATGAGAAATGGGAAAAAATACTTGAGAGGAACATTTATAAAAAGATATTTAAATGCACAGTATAGACAAGAAAAGAAGTCTAACTTTATTGTCTATGAGAAAAATGTAAACTAAAACTAAACTAAAACACATCATCACTGTAGATGCTCCATCATAGCTAAAATGGAAAAGATAGCGAATACCAAGATTGCTAATCTGACGATGTTGGAAGATCTAAACCCATACACTGCTGGTGGGAGTATAAATTGATAAAATTATTGCATTAAAATTTAGGGGTTAGCTGGGTGCATGTCTGACATCCCATCAGCTCAGGAGGCTGAGTCAGGAGGATCAAAGTTCAAGAGCAGTCTCAGCAACTTAGTGAGGCCCTAAGCAACTTAGTGAAACTCTGTCTCTAAAAAAAATAAGTAAATAAAAGGGACAGGTGTGGTGGCACAGCCTGTCATCCCAGCAGCTCAGGAGGCTAAGTCAGGAGGATCATGAGTTCAAAGCCAACCTCAGCAAAAGTCAGGTACTAAGCAATGCAGTGACACTCTGTTTCTAAATAAAACTACAAAACTAGGGTTGGGGATGTGGCTTAGTGGTCAAGTACCCCTGAATTCAATCCTCAGCACCACTCCCAAAAAAGGAACAGGGATGTGGCTCCATGGTTTAATATCCCTGGGTTCAATAGCTGGTACAAAAAAATAGAGGGTAGTGTTAACTCAAACTAGACACTTGACTAACCTACTACCCAGCAATTCTGCTGTAAGTACACATTTGCTACAAATCATGGACAAAATATTCAGTTACTTTATGTATCATATCCCTGAATGGAAACAACCCAAATGTCTATAGATAGATCCTCGTGAGCTAGAAATATGATTGAATACTCTATGTTTATTAAAAAAAAGAAAAGAAACTATTCCTACAAACAATATGTATAGATGAATCTCAGACATAAAGACACAAAGATGAGAGGGAAATCTGGACAGAAAACAGCATATACTTTTATGGATTCATTTATTTGAAATTTGAAAGTGATAAAATTAATGGGTGTTGATAAGGTTGATGGGACTGGTAGTGACTGGGAGGGGCAAGAGGGGGCCAGCACTGACTCTTGCAGTGTTCTGTATGTCCATCTCCTCTGTGGGACAGGAGTACATTCACCATGTCAGAATTCCCAGAGTGGTGCCTGAAGACTGTGCACTTAACTGTGCGAACATCAGAGATCCATGAAAGAGTCAAAAGCACAGGTCTTCCAGAAACTTGGATTTTAATATCAAAACATGTTTCCATCCTGATTTATAACGCAAACTATAGTTAATTAGTATATGTGTATTCTTTAAAAATCAAATAGCTATATAGAATGTTATTATTAGAAAACATCTGCACAATACTTTGATAAGTAATTAATTGGTTCTCTGTGCTTTGGGATTTATTTTATTCACTGCATGAAGGGATCCAGCGAGACCAGTTACAATTATCATACCAAGTATGACCAAATTAGGCAATAGACTCTCCTGATGTTCTAATATTTTGAAATGTAGAGAGGACTATTTGAATACCTAATAAGGCTTTTATGAAATTTGGGGACTTCATAAGCACAGCAGGTTAAGAATACACTTTTATAAGAATATATTCTATGTTTTAAAAATTTGCAACACCTATAAAAGATAGTTGGTATCCTCCCATTTCACAGATGGAGGAACTGAGATTGAAAGAGATTAAGTTGCCTTGTCCATTCATAGAAGGGCCATGATTCAAACTTAGATTTAGACTGACTAAAATCCATGCTTGGATTCACAATTATCCACAGCAGTGTTTTTCAAAGTATGAGTCATGAGCCATATACATTAAAATCATGTCAGAGGTCTCTCAAGTGTAAATCTCCAGGAGGCCAGGGCAGGCAGAATATTTGAAATTGGAGCCTCATTTTTTTTTGTAAAAGGCCCTGAGGATTAAGAAGCACTTCTTTTTTCTCTAATGACTTTGAATAGGAAGGTGACATCTTATTCAAAGCTAACCTTCCAAGTTTGGAGTTTACCTGTATCACACATAATAGAAGAGAGCCGTGCTCCTTGAGTGTGTACATACAGTTTGTCTTGTACAATCACTCTCTCCTTCACTATTATTTCACTTGAGATTTTAAGTGAAATAGATTCTTTTCTACCCACTTGCAAGCTGTTGATATGTTTCCACAAAAGAAGTATGAGCTGGTTTAAATATGTGTGTATGTTTCCCAAGAAGAGTATGTGCCCACTGATTCTTTCTAACACAATCTAAATATAAAGTTGAAGCAATACACTCATCAGAAGGGTTATTATTCTGTCTACATGGTTTTCTTTATCAAACCTCTTGAGACTGGTGGAAATAACAAATATGATATGGTGGCTATTTTTTTAAATATAAGATATGAGGCAAAATGTGATATAGAAATGATCAAATAAGATGTAATGGCTGATTCTTTACGTTTTAAAGAAATTTTATATATTTATTTGTTTTTGGTGCTGGAAATTAAACTCAGGGATGCTTAACCACTGACCTACATCTCCAGCCCTTTATTTTTTTTTTAATTTTTGGATAAGATCTCACTAAGTTACTGGAGCCTCTCTAAGTTTCTGAGGCTGCCCTCCAAATTGCGATCCTCCTGCCTCAGCCTCTGAAGTCTCTGGGATTATAGGTGTGCATCACCATGCTGGGCTTCAAGAAATCATTTTAGAATGTTTCCTTCTCTAAAGCTTTATTTTCTTGAAAAAAGGAGGGGAAGATAGGTAAAAGTCTAAATAGGGGCTGTTAAAACTTAAACCTCACATCTTTTCCCTCTCCTAGCATTTGGGAAAAAATATTACATATCATAACTTGAAGATATTTCACTCAATTTCTTGGTGGCACAGGGAAAGAAAAATAGTCAATAACTCAGAAGTGTACTCCTTAGGGATAGGGGATGCTGTCAAACCTGGGTTAGAGACCACCTGTTCCACCTAGCTTTTTGATCTCTGGTGCATTCCTTAGTATCTCTTCCATTTACTCCTAAGTGAGATAATGGTACCGATTTCCTAGGACTCAGAATTAAATGAAATAACACATGTACAATGTATAGCACAAGTTTAGGAACATGTAATTGTGCAAAAATTAAAAAAAACATTAGCTATTCTCATTGTTTGTTCCTATTTTATGATATCACTTACTTTCTAAGGACCATATCCTTTGATATATACTAAATAGGAAATATCATATTACAAGTTTCATGACTTTGGAAACTGGCGAATGAAAATATCAAGAGTCAATTTAGCGACCTTTCCAGATATGTGTTATTTTAAGGGCTCTTTAGTACCAGGTGCAGGCTGCCTAGCATGAGTTCCTGATGTTTTCCTGGATGGCACAACTGTAGAAGTTTTTTTCTGATTTCTTCCTGTAGCTGATGCTTCTGGTCTCTTTTCTATTGTTGGGCAACTCTCACACCACCCAGAGAGAAGTCTTGAGAAGCAAAAATAAAAGTGTCTTGTAGTATCAAGAATAAGTTGACAGAAACTAGTTATCTTGTCAGTCCAGTTCACTTTCTGAAGGGCTCTTACATGCAAAATTACTACTGATTTTGTTCTTGGCTAAAGATCAAATTTCTGGGCTCAGTTCAATGTTGCACGCCTAGAATCCCAGCATCTTGGGAAGCTGAGGCAGGAGGATTACAAGTTTGAGGCCAGCCTCAAAAAATAAAAATGGCTGGGGGATGTAGCTCAGTGATAAAGCATTACTGGGTTCAATTCCCAGTACCCTCAAAATAATAATAAAATAAATAATAAAAATAAATTTCCTACCTATGAGAAAAATATATATATATATACTAAAGAAAAATTGAAAAATATGAAAAAATAGATAATGTAAAGCTGATCATTTCTAATTCTAAATAAAATTGCATTATCATCCTAGATTGCTTTATAAAAAATCTTTCCTCCTCCTATGGAGATATAATTTTTTTTGTTAACATCACAACTGTGCACATAGTTTTACATTGTCTTTTCTCCCTAAAGTAGTATCATCAATATTCCTATCATTGTATATTTTTTCCAAGTTACTTTTTATTGACATTGAAAATGTATTTAAAGAGAATTAGAAACATCTGCTGCTCAAGTGTGATTTTATTTTATTTTGGACTTACCGTCTTGTCTATTCATTTTGTTATCAAGTATTTACAATGGCCTTCTATGTGCCAAGTGCTAGACTGGAAGTTTCTGTAGGACATAGACTTGGTTTTATTTATCTCTTGCCCTTAGTGCCTGGAACTGTGCCTGGCTTTTAGAGATGCTCAGCAGATGTTTATTGAGTGAACCCTGGTTAATATTTCTACTAACCACAACCTCAACCAGGGGTTGAGGGGTTTTGTTTTGTTTTCATTTTAGTGTCACATCATCATCATAAAAGTTTTTCTTGACCAATTCTGGGGTTGGATTCTGACATGTAGGGGTGACAGGCTTCATTCAGTGGATGCCTTCTTTTTGTTGTAAGGTCTGTGGAAAAAGGACCCAGATTTAACATGCATTATGGTCTTTGTGTAGAAAAAGGCCCTTTGAATATGGCCTATGTATATGTGTATGTGTCTTGATGTGTACTTTCCAAAGGACCACTTTTTTTTTTTAATTTCAGTGCTGGGGATCATATCCAGGACTTTATGCATTCTAGAAAATGCTCTACCACTGCACTGTACCTGTATCCCTAGATGTGTACTTTTAAGAGAAGCTTTCACAATATATATTTATTCTTCGAATAAGAATGTGTGTATATTTGGTCTGCTAAGACCTCTCAAAAAACTTCCATAACCTACCTCTAAATTCTCCCATCAATCTTCCAAATACTCCCTCTGAACTCTGTGCCTTAAAAGCAAAGTGCTCTACAAGTAAACTCAAGCTGAAGCTGGGCAGAAATGGTAGTTTCCAATCTGAAAAGGTAATTTCCAATCTAAAAAGGTAATTTTCTCTCTATGGTTTAAGAGTAAAAAATAATTTAGGCTCAGGAACAAGGTCTCCCCTGCAAGAAAAATGACTTCTTCCTTGTGATTTTGTTTTTGTTGTTGTTGTTGAAAGTTAAAAGTAAGAGTTGTCTGGGAGTGTGTGTTGGAGTCAGCAAGGGTAGTTGGAGGGTGGAGGGAGACCCAGTCCCAAACCTATGCAGATCAATTTATAGTTTTAATCATTATCCAGGAAATCTTATAGAATCAGATGAAGGGTGGGCCCTGGAAATAGTTTCCATTTTTTCAGCCTCATCTTAGTGCCTGCAAAATATGCCTGATATGCTGTGGCTTTTATGTCCATGTGACAGGAAAGGATGTAATTCTAATGCTTTGTTAACTCAGTATCGTATTGTTTTAGACTAAATACAAAAAGTTGAGTGTTAGCTCTCTTGTGAGAATGGCATAAGAGTCACTGCATTACTGCTAACAATATTTAAACAGTTTGATATTTTTATCAGAGGAATACTCATGCAATTTTTTAAAAACTATTGGCCCAGAAAAAAAGGGAAAAACAATGGAATGCACCTGACCAAACTTTCCCTGGTATATATATGAATGCACTACAGTGAATTTCACCTTTGTGTACATACATAATACACTAATTTTTAAAAATTTTAAATAAATAGAAGAAATATCAGAAGGAAAAAAGGAACAGAGGAAAGGAGGAGGAGAGGGAAAGGGTATTGCTGGGGACTGAATTGTAGCAAATTTTATTCCATGTTTTTATAATTATGTCAAGATGAACCCCAACATTATATAGAACAAAAATGAACTAATAAAATGAAACAAAGAACTAATTAATCCAGAAAAAAAACATCATGAAGTTTAGTTTCCTGTGTGTTCTCTCTGTCTCCTGTGTTCACCAGAGGGAGGCCATTTTTATAAAAAAAATCATTTTTATTTTCAGGTATTTACTTCAATATTGCTTCATTATCTCTACATGATATTCGTTTTCTACAAGTTATTAATTGATCTACTTTGTATTGATGACTGCCAACAGCTTTCAAAGATCTCCAGAAAAACTTGATGAAGCAGAGCTAGGTTTTTAAAATTTACTGCAGTGGGGAGACCACCCTCAGGCTTTTAGTAACGTCTTAGGGGGGAAAGATCTTTAAAGAGTTGAAGGTGATTTTAAAGCAAGTTTTGCAAGGCATAAACTGATGGAAACCAGGCTGAGTTTAATGGCACAATATTTGGATCAGTGGTCAAAAGGTAAAATCTTGAAGCAAATGTTGATACTAGTCTGTTTAGATATTCCCCAGTCTTATTTTCCAGGTGTGGGTCTACTTTGGAGTAAGCAGATAAGGTATATTTGGTTTTGGTCCCAGTATTGTTCATCACAGAAATAGAAAGCAGATTTGGTCTGAGTTCTTAGAATTATGTTAAAGTAATTTCTTACTATGATCATGAAGATTGAATTAAATTCTTTATATTGTTTACCCCTTAATCCTTCAAAATGAGTTTCTCTGGTTACTAACTTCTACTACTTCAAACAAGAAATGTAAACTTTCTAATTTTTGATCCGTCACCCCAGTATAAAGTCTTTTTACCATCCCTTTCCTCTACCTTCAACTCTGTAGTATTGAATCTGTTCAGTGGTTCTTAGTTATAAGGGGACTCACATTTATTTTGGGGATTAAACTTGGGGCCTTAGCATATGTGAGGCAAGCACTCTACCACTGAGCCACATTCCCAGCTCCTCATTTTTTTAGTTTGCCAAATTAAACTACCTCTGACTCAGACCTCACCAGTCTTCTTGGAACCAAGTCCCATTAGAGTTATTTGGGGCACCTGTCTCTCCAGGGCTGGAAAATGGTCTCCATAGTGTCCATTCATGGTGATTATTCTGTTTCTCCCTAACCTGAGTTCATTGAGGTGGATATAGTTTTGGAGTCTCCTCTTCTTTCTGTTCCATGCCAGACTTGGCTCTGGGGACTCCATACCATATTTTAACAATAGGAAGCTTGGCACTCAGTCTCAAGGGACCCAAATAGTCACTCCATCAAAACTCTTATCAACCAGTGGGGCTCAGGTGGGAGTGGGGTATGGGAACTTCATTGGACTCATCCACTCCCATGGGCTTGGGGGAATTCAACTTTCCATGGGGTCGGATACTTTCTTTCCCTTCAGTTTTTAAACACCTCCACAAGTGGCACAATTAATTCTAACATTCTAATACACGCAGCAGTTAAGACTTCCCAAATTGAAATCTTGCTCTTTTCAGAGCTGTCGCTGCCTCAGAGTTGCCCAAGCCTCGATTTCCAAGCAAATGGGAATGACGATTTGCAAACTAACCAGAGGGTTACAAGCAACTTGTGTACATTGATACAGCAGGAGTGGGAGCCATTTCTTGTATGACAGGCGGGGTATATATATTCCAAACAGTTTATCTTAATTAACATAAACTAGATTTAGCAGTCAACCAATAAGGAATCTCCACACTTAATGAATTGCTGAGGTTACTTCACAAACCACTCCCTCTGCAAAATGCCAGGCACCATCTTGACTTGTTTACAGACTCTAACAATGATGAGTGTCCCATTACCTAGACGTGTAGTGAGGTTGAAGTGACTGTCACATTCTTCACACCATGCCTGGCACTTAGTAAACCTTTAGAAAATGTCAGCTATTATTTTAATGATCATAATACTGCTTTATAATTTGAGGCTTTTAAAAAGACAGTCTTTACTCTCCCCTGTGTTATTCATAAGAAAGAAGAAAAATAGTATGAAAGTTAAAGATAGACCACTGAGGTTGATTTAGGATTTAAGTTTAAAGAACATTGAAATAAAAATCCCCAATATATTATTATTATTATTCATCTTATTATTATTATAATTATTATTATAATAAATACACATGACAATAGAGTGAATTTTTAAAAACAATATTTTATATTTTTAATAGAACACAATAACCTTTATTTTTATTTTTTTTTTAAATTTTTATGTGGTGCTGAGGATCGAACCCAGGGTCTTGCACATGCTAGGTGAGCACTCTACTGCTGATCCACAACCCCAGCTCAACTGGAAATCCCTGCAGGTGCTGGCAGTGATCTGTCCCCTGCTGTCCTTGACGTCCTCTCTGGAGGTGGGTGCTGCTCTCCTCACCACTGAGCCACATTCTCACACGCAGCCTTACCCTAGCTGCGGAGGGAGCCGAGTGCCCAGTGCGGGGTGAGCCTGTGGGACGTGGTTCAGAGGTGACAGTAGATCAATTTTGATACATTGTCATCAAGGAAAGTCCAAAACTGAGGCTTGCGCTGGGAGTCATTTTTTATGCTGAGGTCTCCTGAGTCACTTTCTCCTCACCTCAGCAGACAGGCCCAGCCACAGAAACACAGCTTTGGCTGAGGAGGCGTGCGAAAAAGCCAGGCCTTACTCCCCTACTTGCAGGGCATTCCCGAGCCCGATGCTGCACCCACCACAGGGCAGGTGCTATCTGCGGCCAGACAGGGGAGAGACTCACAGCCTTCTGCTTTCCTTCCTGCCCCCCCGGCTCTGCACACTGGGGTGTTGCAGTCCCTTAGTGTCAACATCCCGGAGCCGTAGCACAGTGGCCCCTACCTGAGCGCAGATGGCCTAGCGTCTGCTGCAGTGGACAGAGGTGGACGCCAGGACCGCTCTGTGAGCTCAGTGGAGAGAAGGCAGGGGACCGAGGCTTCATGGTGCGCCAGGAAGCTGCCCTCTCTCCTTGCCCTCTGCTGGCCTCTGCCCTGCCTCCTCCAGAGAAGACGTCAAAGACAGCAGGGGACAGACCACAGCCCGCACCTGCAGGGATGTCACTGATCTTGAAAGACGCTGCTATCTTCAGGAGGGCACCAAGTCGTCACAACAGTGTTTCTTCAAGTCACTTTCCAAACACTCCACGTGGCTCTTGGACACGACACGGGAGGGCAAGTGGTGGCTGTGTTCTCCACGTCCTCAGGGCCAGCCCAGGATGGCAACATGCCATCTGCAGAAGAGGAAGCTGCAGGCTCCTGAAGGTGTGGCAAGGTGAGGGGCCCAGACCTTGCCGCAGAGTCACCCTGAGAGGCCCGCTGTCAACTACCCTCTGCAGAGGTAGTAGGAAAACACTTCTCTGGTGTTGGCAGTGTGAACTGGAGTGGCTTTTTTGGGGGAGGACCAAACGTACAGATCTTCTGCAATTTCAGATGTGCATAAGCCCTCCGTGCCAGCAAGGCATCTGGTCGACCTTACAGACGCATCTGCAATGAGCACAGAAGGAAGCTCAGGGAGGCCCGCCGGCTCCCCAGGGACATGTCCCCAGGAGGGCTGGCTCTGTCCATTCCTGGGCTCCTTATAATGGAACTCTATGCAGCCCGGAAGTTAAGAGGCAGGTCCAGGCCTCAGCAGAGCACTAGATGTATGAAACAGATGCCAAAGGCCACCTCTGTGCTGGAGGGTCTCTGCTGCACACGTGCAGATGGAGCCTATCCCTGGAACCACAGACGCCTCATCTTCACACATCCCCTGGGCTTGGTTGTGGTCCTGCCTCATGCAGCTGCCTGTTCAGGGCAGATAACACAATCTGCCAGCCCTCCGTGCTCCTCTGTGATGAGCAGGACACCAGGACCTCGTCACAACAGGAACTGAGCAATGGCTTCAGCTTGAGGATCACTCCCGATGGTTCTCAGGGGCCAAGAAATCACAGCATTTACTCTGTGGTTTGTAATATGCAAACTGGATTTATTTCCTTTCATGAATTTAGAAGGCTTTCCATGTGAAGTGTGGGGCCCTGTCCTCCCTCTCCGAGGATCTGATAGTCCCATATAAGCATAAAGGGAATGGGAACTTTCCTGTGTCCCTAATTTGTCTGCAGACCCAGGTAGAACTGCTCACACCCAGTAGTCCCTCAGTATTTTAAATCAATGATGTATTTCTCTGAGAGGTAATCCCCTGTCCCTGCACCCAGGTGCCATCCCTGTTCCTGACATCTTGCCCTGGCCAGTCTAGTACTCTGAACCCAGGAGACACAAGCAAGTTCTGGGGTGAGAATGGGGGTTCTCTCAGTGGATGGAGATGCTTCAGGCAAATTAAGCACAGCCTGGAGCTTCCCACATATTTATTAAAGTCTGTGTGCGGCAGAACAGCGTTTCTCTTCCTTCCTACTCCCTGAGAACCACCCGCTGGCTGAGGGTCTCAGTATCCATCCCAGGCCACTCTGAACAGGAAATTATTAGTTACATAATGTAATATTAAGGCCATAAATCTCCCCAGTAGCAGCAGCCATAAACCCTGGTTTTTATTATCCAGTTACTGCATAGACCCTGACTGAACCCTTATCGTGGCACAATTATCCCACAATTACTGCTGTATTTTTCAGTAAACAGCATGCCAGGAGCAGCAATTCTGGTGCTCATAAATATATAAACAAACACCGGAGCGAGGCCCCACAGCTACGGGAAGGAGACAGGATAGGGTGCAGGTGGTCACAGCCGCAGCGCTGGGTTCTGTGACACTCGGTCGTCTGCCATGCAGATGGGTCCCTGGCAGCTGCCCCCTCATCCAAGCAGGGTGCAGGAAGCTGTGGGCAGCAGAAGGACAGGGTGTTGGGCTCAGGCCAGCCTGGGTCAAGCTGCAGGCCAGAGTGTGGGGGCTCGCTTTGGGCACAGCGGCTGCCGGGTGGGCACAGCACTCATGCTCATTGTCCCCCTATAGGGACTGCTGGTGGCCCTTTCAGGAGCCAGGGAATGTGAGTGTCACACAGGGAACTCAAACTCTCCTTGTTCTCTGTTCTTTTTTTTTTTTTTTAAATATCCATTGTGTCTTTATTTCTAACTACCCAAAATGGGAAACCTCCCCACAGCCCATCAGGAGGAGGGCAGAGGAGGGCACAGTCACACCAGGGAGGACTATCGGTGGCATTAAGGACAGAGCTAACAGCACAGATGGAGCTCGACATGGCGGGGGGACAGCAGCCTTGGGCCAGAGGGCAGAACTCCTAGTTCAGTGACCTTCTACAGCTGAGGAACAGAACTTGGTTTTGAGAAATCAGTCTGCTGTGTACTGGGGTAGGGGGCAGGAGGGACGTCAAGTGCTGGCACATTCTGTATCCTGATGGGGCTCCTGGGTGCTTCTGCCAACTCACCAACAGACTTCCCCTGGACTCGAGTTTCAGACAAAGTTGGAGGCAAAGGGACAGAGACCTAGTGGCTGAGAGCTTGGCAATATGCAGGCTGGTGTCCCCAGCCACACCAAGGCATGGGCTATGGGTGAAGCCAGTTCTCCTCCAAGGTCATTGTTCCGACAACTCTTGGACTTAGGCTTGGGATCAACCCACTAAACTGGGGTACAACCACAGCTCACTTCAGGGCGTTTGCACTTTGGAAGCATTTCCTTGTCTTTGATCTGTCCTCCACCCCCAGGTGACACTGTGAGGCAGACAGGACAAAGGACTTGGTTCTTGTTGAAGGAGCAGCCACCTGAAGCCCAGAGGCTAGGCAGCGCAGACCAGGCCTGAGCGGTGACCAAACCCCAGGTTGGCAGGTCCTGGCTCCTTCTGTTCATCTTCTCTTCAAAATTAAAAGATAAATAGAAAAGCAAGTCTCCTAAAGAGCATCATTGTTCTGAGGCAGAACATTGGCATCATGGTCAGCAGAACAATGAGCCCCAAATATCCACATCATAAGCCTCAGAACCCGGGAGGGTGTCGGGCTCCACTATGGGGGGCTTCAGGATGCAAAGGGAATTAAGGTTAGAAACCGGCTGACCTTGAACTGGCTGACTTGAAGCAACTAACCTTAAACTGAGGGACTATGGAAGACAAGGTGGGCCCAGTGGTCACAAGGCTCCCTGGAGATAGAAAGGGCAGGCGAGTCAGAACAGGAGAAGTAGCAGGAGGAGAGGCCACCAAGGCCTCCAGGGGAGGCAGCAGCCATAAGCCAGGACCATGGGGGCCACTGGAAAAGGCAGGTGATGGGCAGCCCTGGAGCTGCAGAAGGAGCCCCTGTCAATGCTCCAGACACTCCAGCCCACGGACCCACTCTGGCCCTCTGATCCCCGAGTCACGAGGCACAGTCTAAGTCTGTGGTTTGCAATCTCCACAGCAGAACATTCATACAGAAATCCTCAGGGAACAGGAGCCCCCTCTCTGCCCTAGGCTGGGCTACCAGCTCCTTCAGCAGGTGACACTCTAGTCCTCACTCTGGCATCCAGACCTTAATCCAGGGGTCCCTCTGTCCCACCCAGCAAGCCCTGCTGCCTTGTAACCAGAGGCTGCTGAGCGGCCTTCAGCCTCCTGATGACCTCATCTAAGGGGAGTGCCACCTGAAGGGCTCCCTGACCTGTATTCTCTGGGAGGCTCAGGTGGGGCCCCAGGGCACTCTCTACAGCTAATGGAGTATTACAAACCCAGACTCAGGAAGGCGACAGTGGCTTCTAGCAGGCCACGCTGCTGCGCATCTGCTGTGCTGCTGTTTAAATTGAACATGAGCTTTTTATAAATCCTATTTGCATTATCTCATCGAGCAATCATTCCCTGGAACATCATAAAGCAAACATTAATTAGGGCTCCAGTTGGTGCCGGGTCCTGCAGAGCTCTTAGCCATGCCACAGGCCATCCCGAGCAGACTCTCATTTGAGAGCCAGCCCAGGTCTCCCAAGCAAAGTCCACGCTGCCCGGCGCCTTTGGCAAAGAAAAGGACACCAAGAGCTGAAGGGCAACAGCCCAGGACACAAAGCAAGCCCACTGAGGGCCAAGAACCAGCCCACCATGACCACAGTTTGGGGCACTCAGCCAAGTGACCACACCTGCCCCTAGGCAAAGCACCCTATAAGTCCACCACACCAAAGCCCTGCCACACTGCCCAGCTCCAAAAGACATACACATGGTCCAGTGGCCACAGGATGATGTAGTCACTTCAGCCAAGAGACACCATGAGCAGCCCAGACTTAGGAATCAGGCGGCTGGAGGCTTCTCTGACCATCTGTTTCTTCATCTGTATTAATTACTGCCTTTTGCAGCTTCTAGAGGCTGCCTGCACCCCTTGGCCCATCCTCACCTCTGGGACCTCATCCCCATCCGCACATCTTCCCAGGCTGTGACCATCCTATGCCACACTTAGAAGGACCCTGGGGATATTTGGGCACACAGAGTGATCCAGGGTGACCTCCTCATCTCAGGCTCCTGGACTTAACCCCACTTTCAGAGTCTCTGCCTTTGAGGTGACAAGCTCACAGGTGTCAGGGATATGGGCATCCAATGGGGACATGATTCAGCCCAGCACAGAAGAGCATGTGGACGAGGTATCCTGCCCTCACTCAGCCTGCAAAGGGATGTCCTGACCCCCTCCCGGAGTGGTGCACTCAGGGGCACAGCTCTAGGTTGGAGGCCAGGGAGAACAAAATATCCCCCAGAGAGGGCCATGCTCACTTCCTCCAACAGCCCACAGAAGTGAAGTCAAATTCAGGAATATGTGAGACTAAGACGGGAAGCTGGGGGGCACAGGCACCATGGAGATGCTGGAGTGCGGGCCTGAGCAGGTGACCAGAGGCCTTGGCACCCACTGCACTCCTGGTTTTCTACTCTGGGGAACCCGTGGCATCCTGCATGAGGGGACATGGGTGCAGCCCGGTGGGCCACAGGATCTGGGGTGAGCACTCTGGGCTCTGCGGGATGGTGCCTTGGCCCGTCACTGCGGCCCTGAAGGTACACCCTGGGGCCTGTGCTTTTTATAGCAAGCACAGCCTGGGCCAATGGACAGCTTATGTGCCATTTTTGCAGGCCCACCTTGGAGAATGGAGTCTTGGGTGCATGGGCTTTAAGGGAACAGAACCAAGTTCTGGCTGCTTTTAACCATCTCTCCAGCAGGCCAGCTGCCAAAGGAGGCAGATCTCAAAACTGCTGAAGTCACTGGGTTCTGTTGGTGACAAAAGGTGGGACAAGGCTCTGCCTCAAGGGGTCAGGGTCCAGCACCATGGGCAGGGACTGATCAGCTGGCCAGAGCACCCCTCCCTCCCCTGTCGTCCCTCCACCCAGCTCTCTTCTCTTCCTCTTTCTCCTCTCTCCCCTCGTTTCCAATTGCCTTCAAGGCCAAGAGAAGCAGCTGTGAAAGGCCTGACATTGAACCCTGTAGGGTACTTACCAGTCTCACCAGCAGAGGGTCTCCCGGTGACCCTGAGTCATTAGTAACATAAATTCTGATCCTGGCTTTTGATTCCAAGGCCCTGGATGTGGCAACTGGGGCAGAAGGCAGGGTCTTGCTTGAGGCTGGCTGAGAGGTCATGAGCCCATTCCTGTGACGAGGGGACAGGGGCCCACTGCTCACCAGGGGCTGAGGAGATGGTGACCAAATGCCTGCACAGGGACCTTCTGTCTCTGAGCACAGAGGAAATGGCATAGCCTGAACCTATGCCTTGGAATTCCCCTGGGAACAGCGGCTGTGGGAGGAGGAAGATGAAAGGAGACTAGTGCAATTGGGATGCAGAACACAGGGTTCTAGAAGCCAGGCGTGGCGGAGGAAAAGCGCCAGGCAGACACCAGGAGAAGGAGACGGGAAGGGCAAGCTGCCCTTCAAGACTGAGAGAGGCCCAGTGTGAGCCCAGGTTAGATCAGCTTAAAGGGAAAGCACAAGGCTGAGCCACTTGCCCCTGCGAGGAACAGGCTTGCAGAGGGCATGTGGCCAGACACCTGGGAAGCAAGAGCCAGGACGTGCTCCAGACTGAAGAGGGGTCAGAGACAGCTGCAGGCAGCAGTGACTGAGGCTTGAGGGCCAGCAGAGTGACTGGCAGGAGGGAAGTGTCAAGCGGGCACTGTCCTGCGAGTCCTGGGGCAGCCAGGGTCCTGGCAGGGAAATTCAGCCCAAGGGCTCTAGGGGAGGACAGCAGAGGTAGGCAGTTTGCCAGGGTCTGGATCCTGGCTCTGTCACCTAGTGCTGCGGGACCTCAGCCAAGTCCCTCAACCTCTCTTGGCCTTGGTTTCTCCACCTGCTGCCCACATGACAAGACTGATTAAGGACCCCACCAGTACATGCAAAGCACACAGGAGACCCGCGCAGAGCCAAAGCCACACGTGTGTTAGCAAGGAGCCCCTGCAAGGGCGGGTCAGGCAGACAGGACACCCAAGACCAGGCCTGGGCACAGTGAGGCTGGGGTTAGACCCCTGCTTTCCTAAGTCAGTGGGGTGACCAGGAAAACTGGTTTAAGTGGGAGGTTTTTCCCAAGTGAAAGCACGTTCTCTGTCCTGGACTCAGCACAGGGCAAAGCCAAAGCCAGGAATATCCCCTCTATCCTTGCCCAGCCCCGACAGGTGCTGAATCCTGGGACAGGACTTCACCTTGGATGAACACTTCAGGGCAGAAGCAGCACTCCAGCACTGTTGGTCTAGCCTCCTGATGAGGCAGCCCCTGCTGACCCCTCCTGCTGAGCTCTGCTGCTGACCCCTCCTGCAGACCCCACCTGATGACCCCTCCTGCTGACCCCTCTTGCAGACCCCACCTGATGATCTCTCCTGAAGACCCCTCCTACAGATCCCTCCTGCTGATCTCTCATGCTGACCGCTCCTGCTGACCTCTGCTGCTAACCCCTTGTTTCGGTCAGCTTTTTCACTGCTGTGACTAAAGAATTTGACCAGAAAAACTGTAGAGGAGGAAAAGTTTATTTGAGGGCTCACAGATTCACAGGCCTTAATCCATAGAAGGCTGGCTCCATTCCTAGGGGCTCGAGGTGAGGCTGAACATCATGGCAGAGTGTGTGGCCCAGGGAAGCAGCTGACATCAGGGTGATCAAAAAGCAGAGAGAGCCACAAACATGTACTCAAAGACATGCCCCAGTCCCTACCTCCATAGCCACACCCCACCACTCGGTTAATCCCATGGGCTGTAACCCGAACATGTCTCCTCCAAACTTTCCTGCATTGTCTCACATGTGAGCTTTCAGGGGACACCTCACATCTAAACCATAACACCCCTCCTGCTGACCCGCCTGCTGACCCGCCTGCTGGTGCTGCCTGTGGACCCTTCACCTCCCAGGCTGGCCACAGACATGGCTGGAGCACTAAGTGGTTGATGACATTCTCAGATCTCGCAGTAGCTGACTGGGGGACGCAGCCAGCAGCAGTTGGAGGTGTGGTCCAGGACAGCAGTGAGGTCCTCAGCCGAGAAAATGGAGTGGACTCAGTTAACTCAGTCCAGGTCATTCTGCTTGACTCAGGGTGGCAGCATCCTGACAAGCCCACTTTAGTGGGACACGTGTGTGATGCAGCTCACCTGTGATGATCCTGGCCCAACCTCGCCTGCCTTCAACACAGCCACTCACAGCCACCCACAGCTGCCAGCAGCGCCCAACCCTAACCCTATTTTTTCATAAAATATTGGCTGTCTTGGGCAGGTCACCTTGGAAAAGGCAGCTCTTGTGTCACCGTGAAGTTGAAACATCCCACGTTGAACCCTCCCCGTGGGAAGTGGCTCTACTCTCCCACTCATCTTGACTCTCCCCCTGATCACCAGCAGTCCTAGGAGACTCCCACAGCATGACAGGTCAGCTGGGGCAAGTTGCCTCATGAAGGTCAAAGTCTAACCTTGAAGCCAAGCCCCAACTGACCAGTGGCTTAAGGACTAGGAAGACAGGTACGAAGGCCCCTCTTCCTGTTTCAGGGGTGGCATCTCCAGCTCCTGGGCTCCTGAATTTGGGGAGAAGGACTCGGGCTGAGCAGAGCCATCTTTTGCCAAGAGGCTGGACTTCATAGCAAAAGCATCCTCAGCTGACCAGGCCACTGTCCCTAGAGCCCCTCAGGCAGAGGCTGCCAGCAGATTGGACCCACCGGGTCTTTCTGATGCACTCAGTCCCAGCCTGGCTTTCACTACAGCCACGTGACTTCCCAGGGTGCACCTGGGGACCACCAGGAGGTGCAGGTGTTTCCTGTCCCTGCCACCTGCCCTCCTGAGTCCCCAGTGGCCACACCCAGGGCACCTCTATGGGCAGGATTCCTGGTCTCCTCCTGGCCTCATGGGCTCTATGGAAGACCGAGGCATTCCCCCTCCCTGATGGGCCTCACCATGACCTCTCACCATGATTGGGCCCACCCAGTGTTATGGCAGAGGCCTGAAGGCAGTAGCAGTGACCTGAACACCAGTGGGCCCAGGCACAGGGTCCCCTGCCCCACCTGCCCTTTGCCCGTGGCCTCTAGGCCTCACCGCCCCACCCTGGCTGCCTTTCTCCCTCTGTCTCCCTCTGTCCCACCCGGGCCTAGAGGAGCTGGCTCTCTACTCCCCTGTCTTCACCCAGGATAGCCCCGGGGGCTCCCTGGAGCTGGGCTGAACTGGGGGCCTTCCTGTCTCTGGGCCCCACCCTACCTCCACCTTAGCTTTTGACTAGGAAACCTGTGAATGGGACTTCTTTCTTGGCCCCTTGAGAAGTAAATCTACACCACAGAAATGAATCCTCAAAGAGCTGGGGCCTATCCCGGCCTCAGGGCCAGTCGTTAGCACCTTGAGTGGCCTAACGGGGCCCACCAGCCTCCCCAGTTCCTCCCTCTCAGGACTCAGCAGACCCAACGCCATCCTCCCAGCTCTCTGGCATGCACCTTGACTCCTTCCATGCTCCCCAGAACCTGTCCCCTGCTTCCTGAGGTGCCCTGCCTGTGCCCTGCCCTGGTGCCATGGTAACACACTCTAGAACAAGGGGCCACTGCAGAGCAGAGAGGCAGCCTGCACATCCCTGCCTCTAGGACCACTGAGGCCCCGGTGGGGGCCCAGGGAGCCTTGCCCCACCCCGATTCACCCTTTGCTGGGGTGCAACCTGCCTGCAATTCAGGATCCAACCGCCATGGAAGTCCAGCCTTGGGTCAGGCGGAGGCGGCCCAGCACAGGGCTGCTTGCTCCTGCTATTCCGATTCTGGTGGAGATATACGGCTTTCCTCCCATTCCTTCCCTGTGAGTGCCCATGTCCTCATCCCTCCCATCACCCTGGTTGCCAGTCACAGGCGATCATCGCGCCAGCCCTACCCCCTCAACCAAGGGATTTGTGCCCAGAGAGACCCTACAGAACAACCACAAGGCTCAAAGCTCACTTAAGTTGTCAAGCAACCAGGAAAAGACACCTTCCACAGAGGCAGGGTCTGTGGCTGGAAGGACAGTCCACCACCTTCCCTGGTCAAGCACCTACTCTGCACTGAGGCCAGAAGAGTGGCCCCCCTCTCAGTCCTCTCTGCACCAGTCCCGCAGCCCTCTCTTCTTAGAAGACCCCAGAGCTGTGGTCACGCAGCAGAGGCTGCTGGTTGCCTGCCGGACCCGCTGCGCCCTGCTCTGGTCTTAACACAACCCAAACTTTACTAAGGCATCATAGAGTCGGCTGAAAGTGCCAGCCCATGGCAGTTTCCCTGGCAGCTGGAGTGATCCCCTGACACACTGTGAGCCGGACTGAGCAGCAGCCATGACAGGGCTTCAGGGGAGATGGTAGGGGCTGCCGGGCTGATGTAAGGAAGGACTGCCACTGGGAGGCAGCCAGCCACAGTTCATACTCAGGTTCTGGAGGCCAGAATCCCAAAATCAGCCCCACTGGGCAGAAATCAAGGTGTTGGCAGGGCCACATTTCTGAAGGCTCCAGGGCTGTCCCATGCCCCCAGTGGCTGGTGGTTTGTACAGTTCCTGTGGCCACACAGCCCATCTCCACCTGCCCCGTGGCCACTCTGCCTGCTTCTCCTCCCTCTCCTGAGGACACTTCTGATGGTGTTTGGGGCTCACCTGTAGTGTCCTCGTCTCGAGATCCTACACTGGCCCCGTATGCAACAGCTGAGTTCCGCGAGGCCACATCTAAGGCTCTGGGGTTGGGATGTGGTGCCTCTGGGCTCCATAGTTCAGCCCACTCCAGCTCCTGACGAGGACAGGATCAGTCCACTGTGCCTTCTGCCCCTGTCCTCTCCCTGCTCTGGCATGACCACAGACACCGTGCAGAGGCCCCTGGTTGGGGGTGAGAGTGGACATCTGGGGCTGAGATCACTGGGAGGCTGTGTCCTACCGGCTCTCTCCAACCAGGGTAGGATAGTTTCCAGGGGCCTGCCTCAGGGCTCCCTGCTACAGGAGAGAGACAAACACTGGTTTTCTTCAACCCACAGCTCAGTGGGGCTTTCTGTTCGACCTGGTGCAGGCCCTTAGCAGGGGCCCATGGCCCGGTGGCCAGGTGCCTGGAGAGCCACAGGGGATGAAGCCAGGACTAGCCCTCCCCCATCACTGTCCTCAGCAGATTGCCCACCTGATTACTACTCACTCTGGGCTCAGGGCTGTCCTTCAGGAAGGAGGATGGCAAGCATGCGGGCCTGACAGGTGCCCCGAGAGGAGGGGCCCTCCTGAAGAGGGACATGCTGGGCCCTGCCAAGGCATCTGCAGGGCCTGGGGCCTGAAGCCTCCCTGTTCCCCAGACTCAGCTGCTGGCTGACAGGGGATTCAGGCATGGGCACGTACCACTGCTGCGTTGGACAGGCTCTGAGCCCAACATGGCCTAGGGATCATGGCCTAGGACGTGACACACTGTCCATCACACTGTCTCTGTGACCACTCAGAGCTATGTCTTCAGAAAATGATCTGTTCCGAGGCCTCTCACCAAGTGGGTCTCTGATGAACACTGACTCACACGGGACCCGCGTCCCCATCTGGCCTCTGCACACTGGGCCCTCCTTGGCCATCTCTCCAGGTCTCTCTCCTCCTCCCTCATCTGTGAGTGGCCCTTCCTGGTCCTTTCTGAGGCAGAGGCTCTGTGAGGTTGGCTTCACAGGACCCGAGAGGTGCCTGGTGAGGCGCGTGGCCGGGGTACGCTGGCCTCCCTCGTCACTCTCTCAGGCACCAACAGCGTGCCTGGCTTGGGCTGTCCCGCCAGAGCTCCCTGGCAGCCACAGGAGTGCTGGAGCCACCAGGCCCCTGTCACAGGAATCAGGCTGACACTGCTTAAGGGACCTGCTTCAGGTACAGCAGGCACAGTGACCCAGGTAAGGTGGCACAGTGAACACCTGAGCCCGGCGATTGGAGTCAGGAGTGTCTACTGCTGTAGTGGTTGGGCTGAATGGAGCCTGGTGGGGCTGGGGAGTGACATGTCAGAACAATGTAATAGGGTTGATGATGGCTGCGGCACGTGATGCCAACCCACATGCATAACAGATTCAAGCGACCTGCTACCCAGAGAAGGACTCTGGAGTGTCCATCAAATCCCAGACCCACACACGCATGGATGAGCACACATACTCTCTCTCTCTCTCTCTCACACACACACACACACACACACACACACACACACACACTCATACACACATGGGAACACCTGGGATGCAGGCAGAGAAGAGTTGATGATATTCCAGTCCCTCTTTCCTCGTCCATCATACGCACCCCTTTCAGCCTGGTTGGCACGACTGGGTCACCTTGGCTCAGGTCAGCACCATGGTTTGTGTATATTTGATATTTAGAAATGATTTGGATTTCCCCTTACACTGGCCACTGCAACCAGGAGTGAATGGCCGTCTTCAGCACGTCAATTACCGCTTCCTTAGAATGGTTTCCACAAGTGGAAACAAGTAAGTGAGTTTGTGGATTTTTAAAGTGGATTTGTGTCTGTTGGACCAAATTATCTTCCAAAGGATCTGCCAGCTCCCTCCCAGTGGCATCTGCACTGTCTGTTTCCTCTCTGGTGGCAGCTGAGATTTCTGTCTTTGAATTGACGTCACCAAACATGAGGTGAAATGTGTCCTCGGGGTGTGGGGTTGTTTTTATTTATCCTGCTTTTGAAAGACTGGCTTTCCCATCTGTCTGAGTCTTTCACGAGATCTGGAAGATTCCAAGCCCTGGGCTTCGAGTGCTGCCTCTTCTGAGGCTCGACCTCTCCTCCGGGCTTCCTGTTGGGTGGATGACTTCAGGAAGGCTGCCTCGGTCACGTTCTGGGTGCTGTCACCTGTCCTGCTGCTCCTGCTCGGCTGTTGCCTTGCTGTGTTCCTGCTTCATCCCCCCCCCATGTCACCCTGCTATCTTTTCTTCATAATGTCATGTTCTTGGTTTATGGCGTTCTTCTTCTCTTTATCTCCTGAAATACTTTAAACACACTTGCTTTAACGTTCCTTTGAAGTTGGCCTATTTTCTATGCTTCTCGGTGTGTAATTTATCACTTCATTACCCTGCTCTCTCCTGCGCAGGCCTGAGCTCAGCTCCCACTGCAGCAAGGACGCTCTGCCGGGCCCCCTCAGGACCAGCTCATCCACTCTGGGGACCCCGAGGACCAGTTTTCACTGCCCTCATGGAATGTTCTACTCTCAGTTTTGGGTACTTGAGGTGTTCACATGTGCAGTGAAGCCTGTGAGTGTGCACATGTGTGATGGAGTAAAATGGGACAGGAGAGGTGGGAGGATGCCTGGTTCGGTCCATGTCCTGCAGCCACCACCTCCAGGGAAAATTGATGGGATTCTGACATGTATCTGCCCATTCTAGCCACCCTGGGCCGTGGGCTTCCTTGGCTCTGCACCCCACCCCTCAGCTGCTTCCTGTCAGGACAGGGCTCCTACTCCAGCCCAAGCCACTGAAATCACCTCCCTCACCCCAGCCTGAGGCCACAGTCCTTCTGATATGAAAAATACCCCATTAACCTGCTGCAGGCCACGGGTCCCAGTGGCCTAACCCATGGCGGTTGAAGCACTCTTGAGGGTTCCACCCTTAACCAAGCATGGGGCCAGCCTCCTGCAGAGAGCCCTCTTCAGAACCCTAGTAAAATCCAGTACCCTCCTGGTCCCCTCAGGAAGCAAAGCATGCTGTTGTGGGTTGAACTGTGTCCCCAAATATTGTGGTGACGTCCCAGCCTCCAGACCCTGCAAAGGTGTCCTCACCTGGATATTAGGTCTTTGCAGGTAAAGTCCTGTTTGGCTGAGACACCTACCAGAGAGGATGGGCCTCCCTCCAGCATGACCACGGTCCTCGGGAGAGGAGGACAGAAACAGGGGGCACGCGCACAGGGAGAGGCCACATGCAGGTGTGAACAGAGTGGAGGCCAGCCTCCCCAGCCACACAGCTCAAGGACTGCTCCAAGCCACCTGCAGGCCCTGAGACAGGAGTAGGGCTCCTCGGAGCTCCAGAGGCTCCACCTGCCCACACCTGGAGTTGGACTCCTGACCCCAAAACCAGGAGGGAAATATTCCCATTATTTCATGCACCAGTTAGGGGTGCCTTGTTAGGAATCCCCTCACCAGGAGGCCACGGGGTTTGATCCCAGCCTTGCTGTGCTCAGGTGCCTGACTAAACACCTCCCAAGCCTGTCTGCAGAGACGCTGCTCTGGGAACCACAGATGCTGCTTCAGGAAAAACGAGATGAGGCAAGTTTTAAACATGTAGCACCTGAACCAGGTTGGGCAAGTCAGCCATGAAAGATGAAAAATAAATCACTTGAACCTGGAAGGACTCTAACTGAGATGGTTTTATGTATGATCTCAAATTTCCAGTCCACCTCCAAGAAAGCAAACCAGAAATCCAAAACTAAGTGATAAAGTGTGGCTTATGAGGGAGAGTCAGAATTGTAAGAGAAGGGCCAGGGGTCTAACAAAATGGTTTGTCCCTCACTATACAGTGACAAAGTAACATGACCACTACGTATTTTATCTTAAAATGAAAACATTTATGGCACCTGTGTCATGTAATGGTATGAATACAAGGGGCCCCCGAAAGCTCATGTGTGAGACATGTGAACGAGTTCAGAGATTAAATGATTGGATCACAAGAAATGACCTGATCAGTGGATGATCCCCTGGCTGGATGTCTAGGTGGTGACCATTGACAGGCAGGGTGGGACTGAAGAAGGTGGGTCACTGGGGATGTGACATTGGGGTTTGCATTTTGTCCCTGCTGAGCATAGCTCTCTCTGCTCTATGGTGCCAGGTTCTGAGCTGCTTTCCCGCATTCTGCCCTCCACCAGCCTCATCTTGGGCCCAGAGCCATGGGCGGCCCTACCATCGACAGACCCTCTGAAACTCCAGGTTTCAGACCTTTCCTCCTCTAAGTTGTTTTGTCGAGTCTCGTGGACCCAGTGGTGGAAAGCAGCCAACATCTACAGCCACTTAGTGGTTCCCATATTCCCAGCGTCCACTTAGCTGGTGATGCCTGGCAGGGTTCCACGGCATCTCCCTCTTCCCAGAAGGCTGGCCATGCTTTGAGGAGAGTCCTGAGCAAATGGAAGAGCAGAGAGCACCTCAGAGCTTTGGGTCTGTTTCCAACCATCATCCAACCCTCTTCACACACTCTCCAGTCCCACGTCCTCTGACTGGCCATTGGTCTGCTGTTTGGCTGGATTCTAGACACTCTAAGAAGGGTCCGGGAATCTGTAGAGTTCCAAAAGATCCAACAGGTCCTGTCTCTAACTCTTGTTCAACAGGAGGAATATGTTCTAACCATCCCAGACTGAAAGTCTGGCCAGAGTCAGGGCTATAACGTGGGCACCTTGCTGTAGTGCTCTCCTGCCTGTGTGTCAGGTCCTCCCTGCCACCCCTGGTCAGCTGCTCTGTCCTCAGGCTCATGGCCACCAGCCAGGCCAGGCGGGCTTCTGGTCAATGCAACTCTCACCCTGCACACATGCCCTGTGCTCCCCTTGGCCACCCCTCTGTATGAGCAGCTTTGACCTTATTGTCCCCACTAACTGCAGAACCCTTAACCCAGGCAGTCACCCAGCAGGTGTCAGTCAACACTCCCCCAGCTGTGTGTGTCCAAGTTCCAAGTAAATAAGCCATTTGTCCCCAGGCTGCTTTTTATCAAAGCCCATCTATTTTCCAAATTAGGGCTGAGTCATTTATAAAGTGTGCAAGTGTTTGGATTTTAGCAGCAAATATCCATCCATTTAGAATAAATGATTAAAAGGCACTAATTAAATTCCTCAGATGAGGGATTCCAAGGCCCTGAGAATGGCTCAGTCTGTGGCTCCTGGCCCCATGGTCACATCACCTAAGTAGGGCACTGAAACGGGAGAGAGGGCTGCTGTCCAAAGCCTGCACTAGTGGGGGATGGGAGGGTGGTGCTCAAGCCCCCTCCCCAGGGCTGTGGAGAGCCTCTTACCTCGGGTGGTCTCACCAGGCAAACCCTTGGGAGCAGGAGAACCCTCCTGGCCCCCAGGACCTGAGACAGCAGGCGTTCCTTCAAAGCGGCACACAGTTCTGCAGCCTGACACATGTTGGACTCTATCCAGAGGTTGTAAGACTGTCTTGGCTCCTGTCTTGGACAGGAGGGGACAGAAGACTGCAATAGGCCAACCCGCCAGGAGAGATCGGAGACCCTCCCCGGTTCCACTCCTTTGCTGGCCAGAAGGTGCCAACATGGGCATTTTATTGTTTCTTCCTCCAGCCAATGTCCACCCTCTCAACAGGGAACCCATGTTGGGTGCCACAAAGGTGTTGCCAGGACCTCAGACCCCTCCAACCCTCTGATGCCTCTGAAGGCCCTTGTCAACTCTGGGTTCATCATCCCTCCCTGTGTGAGAGTCTCCCAGAGGCCACTGCCACAGGAACAACATAGCTTCCCTCTGCTCCCCCAGCCTCCTGCCTCTGGCCTGCCCACCCCTAGGGCCCTACCTTGGCTCGTGTTCCTGCCAGCCTCAGGGTCCCTAACCCTCCTCTGCCTGGCAGAGCCCAAACAGGCTTCAGGCTCTGCCCTGCCACAGGGCTCCCAGCCAGGGGATCCCGGCCACAGGGCAGCGCCCTGCCTCATGCTCTGAGCTGTCAGGCCCAACTGTTGAAGGTCTTCCTGGCCAGGTTACAGGCCTCGTTTGTCCCACCCCCAGCCCTGCGTGCCACCTCAGGGGACATGGGAGGAAGAAGCTAATAACAGACCAATCAGTGGATGGTGCCTCCAGGACCCCCCTCATGCCACACCCTCTGATGTGCAGGTGACGAGGATGGGCAGTGGCAGTGGGAGAAGAGGGCCCCTGGTGGTCTCCCTCAGAAGCAGTCACCAGGTCCTGTCACCTCAGGAAGACCCAGAACACTCAGGGCTCAGCAGTGTCACCCTGAGAAAAGCTGGAGCAGGAGGACATGGCTAGATGGCAACTGCTGGACACTGGCAATTTCCAGCAGCCGCAGTGGCCACCGTGTCTAGCCTGTCCTCCCCTGGGTTGTCACACCTCTTCAGATGGCTCCCAGGAAGCCCACTAGGATAACCCGCTCCCCCATCTCCAGGAGCTGATCTGGGGACACTCTTGCAGGAACAATGTTGCAGAGATGTGTACTCGTGGACTTGACCCCAATTAATATGACTGGACAGTAGTGGTATTGTCACCAAGCTCATCCATGTGTTGTGTTGCTGGAGCCCCTGTCCGTCAGCGCACTGAGAGATCCCACTGGGGATGTGAGCCATCTGAGGGGCTGAGGGGGCCACGTCCAGAGCCGATGCCCAGCCCCCTGCCCCAGGCCGCTCCTCACAAGGGCCCTTGAGGACAGGAGCCCAACCTACCTTTCAGCCACAGGGATGCTCAACTTGATTGGGTAACCTGCTCGGGTCAGAGGGCTGAGTTCAATCCCAGGACGGTCAGAGTCCTGCGTGTTTGGTGGGCACAAGGGTTTGATTTTAAGACATCACCAGACACTGGACAGCCTCAGGCCGGAGCCTCCCAAGCTTCGGGCTTCTCAGCTCAGAACTCGGGCTCCTTATGAACACAGGAGAGAGGACAGGACTGTCCTTCAATGGGGACACTAATGGGATCTGACAGTCTTTGTAGCTGCACCCCAGGGCCCCAGTGGGAAGCTCTGCGGGCCTCACTCTGCCTCCCTGAGGAGCGTGGTCTTACAGAGGGCTCTGCCCACAAACTTACTGATTCTCTCCCTGAGGGCAGGTCCCAGGTGGGGCAAGGGGCAGCCGGGGGGCATGGGAGATGGCAGGAGTTCCATGGCAGGCCCACACTTGCTTTCCAGCAGATCTCTCCTGCTCCAAGAACCCTAGAAACCATCTCCTTGGAGTTTGAATTAAGGACAGGCCTGCAGCCCTGGAGCTGATTCTGATGAAGGAGTCTCAGCCCCAGGAAGACATACAGTGGGGAGAATGGGATGAGAAGTGGGATGATCTGAGCTCATCTGGTTCCTGGGCTCGCTGAGGCCAATACAGGCAGACAGGCTGCCCCAGAGCTGTTCCAGGTCCTTTCAAAGAATGAAACCAAGAGTGACCTAGGGTTGTGGCCACAGAGCAGGTACTGGTAGCATGACCCCTTACCAGCCATGTCCCCACAATCTTCTGCAAGTCACTGGGCCTCAGCTTCTCCCACTCAGTGGTGTTAGCACCCACTCCCTCTCCAGGGTCAAAGGGGAGGCTGCTGTATTGCCTGAGACTAGGGCAAGGCACCTTCCTTGAAGGTTGCTCTTCACAGTGTTCTAAGTGCCCAGGCTACCCAGTGGCAAGGTGCCCTCAAAAGAATCACTTGGGTTTCTGGCTTAGGTTTTGGATGCAAGCCAGACGTGGTGGTGCACTCCTGTCATTACAGGAGCTTGGAGGCCAAGAACAGCCTGGGCACCTTAGCAAGACCCTGTTTCAAACTGAAATAGAAAATAAAACCATGACCTGAGGTGCAGCTCAGTGGTAAGGCACCCCTGGGTTCAATCCCTAGGGCAAAAACAAGACAAAAATCTTGGTGCAAACCCAACTTCTGCTCCTTCTAGGCTGGAAGGGCTGCCTAGGCGTTCAGGTAGAGTGTGCAGGAGTCCAGCCGGGGCCGCGGTGGTACTCACTAGGCAGGGCAGCTCTCGCCGCAGGGACAGAGGCTGGAAAATTTGGCCTCCCCTGGCCCACTCTGCACAGGAGGTGGGTACTGTCCTCACCCAGGGGATGACAGATGGGGAACTGAGGCTCAGGGAAGTACATCACTTTCTAGGCCTGCGGCACCCATGAGGACTTGAGCAAGCACTTGAAAGTGGACCAGCTGCCCTTAACCTCACAAGCTTTTTGCTAGGTTTCTCTACCACAGCTCCACAGACCCTGGGGACATTCTGTGCAAGCTCCATGTCAGCAGCATTCTGCTTCTACTAGTAGATGCCCCTGGCTGTGACCACCAAAACCTGTCTACATTTAAAGCACACAATCAGAGGTTTAGGTCAACCATTAGCATAGTCAATGGCCCAACACTATTACGCTTTCAGGGAACTGAGTGGGAGGAGAGGAGGAAGAAGCACCCACCCCAAATCCCACACAGTGTCCCCTACCCCAACTCCTGCCCCAACCACTCACCATCTCAGGTCCTAATGCCGGTGACCATTGTCCCTGTGTAACAGTGTAACAGTGGCCCACTTTATGCTTTGAATACAACCCTCGCTGCTCTGCCACTGCAACTTATTTTTGAAATGGCCACTTTTCTGTCCCTCCTCTTCCCTTTACCCTCCCTAATCTCAGGGGGAACAGGATCACCTTTCTTCCCCATCCGAGGCGGAATTATCTGTCCTGAGTACACACCCGCCATAGGAATGAAGTAATCCAGACCTTGGGGGTGGTACCAGAAGATCTCAGAAACTTGGGACTATCTCCCAAATTAACAAGTGGATTACAACTCCAGACAGAGAATCCAAGGAATGAAGCCTTTGAGTCACCTCTTTAAAAGCCCCTGCTGATGGGCAGAATCACAGCCTCTGGGACAGAAGGCCCCTGGTTCCTCCTTTGCTAGCAAAACAATAAATCTTTTTTTCTTTTTCTCAAAATCATGTCTTCATTATTGGCTTGGCGTCAGGTAAAGGACCGAGCTTTTGGCAACACCGACACCTGCAGCAGCGGCTCTGGGTGCTGCTGCTCTTACCAGTGAAGAGAGAAAACTAAACCTGTTCTTTTCCCTCCACAGGCTGCCTCCTCTGGGGGCCCTTGAGCACCTGTTCTGGACAATTCCTCTTGTCCCCTCTTCTTTCCTGTTGAGCAAGTGCAGTGGGGGTGGCTCTGCTGGAGGTGGGGGCAGGTGGAAAGGAGTGTGTACATCCCCCGGGGGACTCCGCTGAGTCTGCACCCCAGGAGGGTCACCATGTCTCTTGTCCCAGAGCTTCCCGGGTGCTTGAGGAGACAACCTCACAGAGGCAGAGCCCACAGGACCTCAATCCTCACAGGACAGGTCCCTTGGAGCCAGCAGAGTCCTGTCACCACTGTCTCCCAGGCAGGCTCCACAGACACGCTCCCCCAGACAGCTCAGAACTTAGGTTTCCTGGACAGGTAGGAGGCTTTCTGCCTGCTCTGCTCCAGAAACAAAGGAGACAGAGTGGCGGCAGGTGCCTGCGCCTACATGAGAATGCGTGGGAGGGGAGGGAATTACCACTGAAGCGCAGCCAAGAGAGGCCGGGAGATGGAGATCAAGTGTGGCTGGATCCAAAGGCCCTGGGGAGGGTGGCCCTGCGTAGCTGCAATCCCTAGAGCACTGTGACTGCCACCTCTCTCCCTCTGTCCCCACCTGAACATGGCACTCTCCTAGTGTATGCCCATTTCAGGGTCTATCTCCTCTTTGTGTAAGGATGAGGACCCTGCCCTGATGCACAGAGGCCTCACCCTAACACCTCTCCAGTCCCCTATTTCTGCCCGAGGGCCCAGCCTGACATGGACCAGAGGACTCACTCCACCTGGTATGAGGAGCAAGGGCAGCATTGGAGGACCTGGCTCTCTGCAAGACAATGCTGCAGTCAGGTCCTCAGGCCCAGCCAAACCACCTGTCAAAGATGGCCACAGATGCCTGCTGAGTATGTGCCCTGGGCCTCTTGTCCACTGTGTACAGTCTAATGCCCCCAGCAAGCTGTCTGGCACTTCCCCAGGTCTGGGCAAATCAGTCCCTGTCAATGTGACCTTCATTTGTATTTTGAATGACAAATGGCTGCAGGCACTCTCAGCCATCACAGTGGACCTGTGAGGACAGGGTCTATGGCTCTTAAAGGATGGAGAGGAGACTCTCCACCCCTGCAAACAACGGCCAAGGGAAACGTCCAAGAACTCCGAAGAACCTGAGGATCCTTGTCCACCCTGGGAGCCAAGTCCTCATTTACTCCAGGATGCTGGGATTCCCAAATGCTCAGGTAGGAAGTAATCATTCAAAACATGTAAATTAAGTTACCCCAGGAGCTTAATAGATTAGTCATCAACTTCTCCCTCCTGTTGGATCTTAACCTTCCACAGAAATTAATCACCAAATGGGTCAAAACAGCCACCAATGATGAGCATGTTCTGTTCGCAGTGTGGGGAGAGATTCTGGCCAGCCCCTGGAAGGGGAAGGGCCTCCCCATCTGCACTCCCCTCGTCCCTCCCTGAAGCCCCCTGCCCGCCTGCCTCTTCCTTCACAGCCACTACCCGAGAGTAGGAAGAAAGCTCTGCCATTTACCAGATGCCAGCCCCTACCACTGGAGGGATAGGTCAGCCACACAGTGCTAGAGAAGGGCTCTGTCCTAGGGAGACAGGGGAGGAGGGTAGGTTCAGCACTCATGGTCAGCTGCCAGGGCAAAGAACTTCCCACAGCTATTCTTTTGTATATTTACATCCAGAACACTTATTGAGCACCTATGATATGCTCAGAGTTGCATTGGTGCTCAGGATATGGAAGCCAGCAAGGTCCAGTAACTAACTGCCCTTAGATGAGGCCCAGTCTAGTGGACACACACTAGCACCTGGTCCCAAAAAGTGCACCTGCTCCTAGGGAGAGCAGGAGGGCCCCTGGAGAATGGGCCCCTTGGCTTTGTCTGAGGCATTAATTGATGTTTGCCATGGAAGACTGGTCAGAGAAAAGGCCCAGGCCAGTTCAAAGGCAGGATGGTCCCTGGGCCAGCAGGACTCTGGTTCAAGGACAGGGCAAGCCACTCCCCAGCACCTGCCTCCCAGACCCAGAACTCTTCCTTTGCAGCAGTTATGCACAGGAGCATCTATTGCTGCTCTGGCTGCTGTTACTGCTGCAGGTTTCCCGAGGGGCAAGGCCAGAGGCCGGAGGCTGGGCTGAAGATCATCCATTCTGCCCTTGGTGTCCACAGGTTCTGCATCCACAGATGCAGCCCACCATGGAGGGACAATGTTCTGTGAAAACATTGAGTCATTCTGAACCTGGGGAGAGTTTTTCTTATTATTCTCTAAACAACACAGAATAACAACTATTTACTAGCATGTGCATTCCCTAGGCATTATACAGAACCTAGAGATTACTTCAATTGCAGGAGCATTAGTGACCATGTGCACTATTCTGTAAGGGGCCTGAGCGTCCATGGGGCACCTGTAGATGCTGGGTGAGCAGCGGGGGTACAAAGGGGAAGGGGATTGAACCAAAGACAAGACAGCCTCCTTATTCTTCTGGTCAGAGTTGTTGGGGTTGATGGTTGACCTTGGCCTGAGGCTCTCACCAACTATCCCCAGGGCCAACTCTTCACCACTGACCTCTTCACATGGAGACTTGGCCCCCCTATGAGTCCACTCTTGGTTCCTGAATTGGAGTCCTGTGGCTGTGAAGTGCATCCCACATGCCAGGCCCACAGAGGACGGGGATCAGTGGCCACACAAGGGTTTGCCAACAGCTCATCGGGGGCATAAGTGTTTTACTTTGGAGACTCAAGGGTGGCACTGGGACCCACATGAGAAGCTCAGATTCACCTCTGTG
Source organism: Ictidomys tridecemlineatus (assembly GCF_052094955.1). NCBI lineage: Eukaryota > Metazoa > Chordata > Mammalia > Rodentia > Sciuridae > Ictidomys > Ictidomys tridecemlineatus. The sequence goes on from NW_027522702.1 coordinate 194,673, forward strand.
CCATATGTCTTCCAGCACAGGCCTGGGCTGTGCTCCAGCACCTGTCCAGCCAGCCGGCCACCAGGCAGGGCTTGCACCAAGCTCCAGCTGCAGCTGTTGATGCCACAAGCCTCAGAACTGAGGGCAGCAGGCAGAGGACAGGGCACATTTAGCATTTCTCCATGATGGGCCTAGGATGATCTTCAGGCCCAGGGGCCAGGTGAAAGCACCGCCTGCAGGCCCTTTTCTCCCTGCAGCCTGAGACCGGCTGCCAAGGGGACACTGCAGCAGGACAGCAGGAGCAATGCATTGATTTGCTGAGGATACCAGTGAAGAGCCAGTATTGACAAGTATGGGCAACTGTCAAGGATGGTTTTGCTTCTGCAAGAAAAAATAAATAAAAGATTCTGCTAAAATGGCAAGTATTTACAACCATATATCCACTTAAATGTATTACATTGGGATTCTGCTCTTTATACATAACAATGACATTACCAGCCCAGGAGCACTAGGTAAAATTTGCTTTCAGTTCCTTTATGGTTAACTGTTATGAACTTTTCCACAAAACTTTCCACATCCTCTTGACTAATCCTCCCTGTAACCTAAAACAAGGTTTTTTTGTTGTTGTTGTTTTTGTTTTTTTTTAAAAAGCTGGTTAATGGATATCAAGATACAATCTATGGCTGTAAAATGTACTTTTCTGTGTTCATCACATCAGTATTGGTGGAACAGGGTAAGAAAAGGGTATCCCCACTAAACTGAAGCACTGTTTGATTCAAGAACATCTTAAACCTTAGCTATATCAAGAGCCATGTTTTACCTAGAGGGTACCTCATGCCTTCCTAACCCATAAGAGCATTTGAACTAATTTGGTAAGCCATTTGGTAAGAAAAATGGCTCTGAAGAGTGGGCTTTATTCATTTAATAGTTCAGATTTGAAGATCTCCTAGGTATGATAAGATCCTGTGTGCAATGAAATTACTTTCAAACCTCAATATGTGTTGAAATCACTTGGAACTTGGCTTAAAATAGAGCTATCTAGTTTATACTCAGACTTACTAACTCAGAAATCTTACTCACAAGAGGGGGTTGGCAGTCATAGGAATCTGGATTTGTAACCAGTCACCCAGAGAATCTGTTGCAACCTGTGAACCCATTATCATTGCAAACAATGAAGAGAAACAAAGATAAATTAGATCTGAAACATGCCTTAAAAATTATAGAGAACATCAGGTCATTAGTATAAGATTTATGCATTAAGTGTTTAAGTTACATGGACCACAACAGATGTAGAGTATATATAATTAGGCCATTGATCTAAATGATACCTTGCCAAGACACCCTAAGCTAGTAAATGAAGAGAATTTTAAATGAAAGATTTGAGAAACAAAAGGAAAGAGCAAAGGATAACTTTTTCCTCTAAACTATATACCCTTCTCTAAAAAAAAAAAAACTTTTCCACAGCTTAAATGACCACAATTGAATCTGCACCTTCAATTATCTATACCTAACCCACCATTTATCCAGAGCTCTAGGTCCCAGTGTTCTATGAAAACACTTCAATTTCCATGGGTTACACATGCCTCCACACAACTTGTCAAAAATCCAATACAGTCTCCCCACTCAGCTTCCTAAATCATCATTGAGACTCCCTGATTAATAGCTGCCTCTACAGAACCCGTGACCAGGCCACAAAGCAACTAAGACCAATGAAGTTCACCCCCCATTGCTCCATTTTAGGCTCCTCGACCTGTAATCTACTGAGAATCTGACCAGTCAACACTACCATAAATTCTTCTATCTTGGCAAACCGACATTATATCACAATTATATCACAATGACTCTCCCCACCCTCGATAAAAACCAACCCTTCTTGGCACCTAACCTTTTATATTGATGCCCTTCAAATGCACTCATCTTGGTCAATCCCAGAAGCTACTTTATACCTAGACTTAAGTGTGGGGGACACATTAATATGTTGATCAATTGTTAATGTTGAATGGCCCCTATTCTAATTCACTGTGACCAACCTCAGTGGTCACAGTGAATTAACAATAAACAATCCATGACATTGGTTGTATTTGGTTTTCAGGTGACTGTTCTGAATTCCATCATTTTTGACATTATCCTTGCTCAATTCCCACATCTTCTATTCTCACCAGATGCTCTTGATATTGCTTAAGACAATATATAGATATGCATAATTATGGTTATCTTTGTCTTTGGAGTTATTTAAGCAAAACAAAATAATAGTGATCTCTCTCATTTTTTATGTTCTGTTAATTTGAACATTCATTTTCACTCAACAGTTATCCCCTATGTAGTCTTCCCCTTGCTTCAATCCTTCCCTTCCTCCTACTGGAGATTGAACCCAGGGGCACTCTACCACTGAGTTACATCTTCATTCCTTTTAATTTTTTTTTTATTTTTTAAGACAGGTCTCATGAAGTTGTCCAGGCTTGAATGGAACCTACCATCCTCCTCACTCAGCCCTACAAGTCTCTGGAATTACCACCTAGTTTTCCTATTTCTTGCTTTCCCTCTTCTTTAATTTCAACAACCTCTTCAACATGATGTTTCTAAAATACTAAATCTGATTCCTCCTCCACCCACCTCTCTCTCTCTCTCTCTCTCTCTCTCTCTCTCTCTCTCTCTCTCTCACACACACACACACACACACACACACACACACACACACACACACACAGAAACATTCTGTAGCTTAAGTGGGAACTTACTTTAAACAAATAAGCAATCCATGTCAGAGATTTCTGAAGACAGGATTAAAGAATATATCAAAGGTACTAAGAAGGAACTGCTAATCATTGGTCTCAGATAGACATCTAGGAGCAGTGGTAAAGAGAAGAAGCCTCCTGAAATGAGGCACCTCTGAAGTTATCGATACTTTGCTTATTTTTCAATAAAAACCTCAAACACTGGGACTCACCCTGCAAGGTTAAAGGGAGAGTACAGGGAAAAAGGGTGCTGGTTCTTTGTCTTAACCTTGTCACCCACTGGCACTCATGTGGAATGAAAGTCTGAACACCTAGGATCCATGAGGTTGGAAGGGAGTTGTAACAAAGCAGGACTGTGGGGTCAAGTAGCCCTGGAAGTGAGTCCATACTTCATCATAATCTGGTGACCAATGAAAAAATAAATAAATAGAAGGGAGGCCAGTACAATAGAGGATGAAAAATTGGAGGAGGGAAGAGGGGAGGTATACTAGGGATTAAAATGGAGCAAATTATATTCCATGCATGTATGACTGTGTCAAAACGAACTGATTGTAATGGGTTACAATGAACTAAAAAAACATTTAAAAGAACTATATTATAGTGTATATATATACACTATACTTTATAACATATATATGTAACTATTATATATAAAACTCTCTCTCCATATATGTGTGTTGTGTGTGTGTGTGTATGTGTGTGTGTGTGTGTGTGTGTGTATATATATATATATATATATATATATATATATATATATATATATAACCTTTGGTGAGGATTAAGTTGAACGTTATATAAATTTCAATATTATAATGTTATAATGTTCAATATTATAATTCACTCATATTCTTCAATGCAAAACTATGTCAAGACTAGAGCAGAGGTGTACAGTTAAGATCACTTATGTTATTATTTATATCTTGCTCTCTCTGATAAAAAGGCTACCACAAACCTTTTTATGTCTGTATTAACCATCTCTTTTAACTTTGCATGTCCTGGGACTTAAAAACTAACATTAAAAGTTTTAGGTATTCAACTGGTATTTTAGTTAACCTGCCAGAGTTCATAAAGGGATCTATAAATAAAGAGATGATTTAAATTATTATATGAGTTTTTAAATGTAGTCTTCAGAGTATCTGTAAATTTCAATGTAATAAACACTGATGACAGCATTCATTGAGAATAAATAATAAAATTGTTAAAAGATTTACATAAACTTAGTCTTAAGCAGATGGCACTCATTAAATAATGGTTATTGTTGTTTTATTCTTTTCAGTCACATACAACACCAGGATACACCCTGACATAATCACAAAAGCATGGAACAGAACCTGCTCCAATTCAGTCCCCAGCACTCCCCACCTCTGCTCCCTCTACTCCACCTATTCTTTTTCAATCCATTTAGAGTTTACTTTTTTTTAAATTAGCATCCTGTGAATACACCCAGTGCCAGGAACCACCATGCCACATCCATGCATGCTCATAAGAAACCTCAGTCATACTCATTCCACTGTTCTTCCCTTTTCCCATCTCTTTCTCCTTTTAAATCCTCTTCTCAATCTCAACTCTACTGATGTCTCCTATATTTTGATGAAATTCATCTTACTTTTTCCCCTTTCTCTTTCTCCTTTTTTAAATCCCTCATCCCTTATTTTCTATTAGCTTCCACCTATCAGAGAAAACATTCAACTCTTTACTTTCTGAGTCTGTCTTACTGCAGTTCCATCCATTTATAGGCAAACACCATAATGTCATTCATTTTTATGGCTGAGTATTGTGTATCTGTACACAATTGTGTTATATATATATATATATATATATATATATATATATATATATATATATACCACTCAATTGTGTACATATACCACCTTTTCTTTATTCGTGCATCTATTGAGAGTCATCTAAGTTGGCTCCTTAGTTTGACTACTATGAATTGTGCTCCTATAAACATTAATATGTTGCATTACTATAGTATGCTGATTTAAAATATTTTGGACATATACTGATGGGTAGGAAAGCTGGGTCATATGGTGGTTCTATTCTTAGTTGTTCAAGGAATTGCCACACTGTTTTCCGAAGAGGTTGCACCAATTTGCAGTCCCACCAGCAATGTATGAATGTACCTTTTCCCCCACATCCTCACCAACACTTATAATTTATTCTGGATAATTGCCATTCTGACTGGAATTAGATGAAATCTCAATGTAGTTTTGATTGCATTTCCTTAATTGCTAGAGATGTTGAACATTTTTTTCATTTATTTGTTGACCATTTGTATTTCTTCTTTTGAAAAGTATCTGTTTAATTCTTTTTCCCATTTATTAATTGGGTTATTTGGATTTTTGGTGTTAAGTGTTTTGAGTTCTTCGCATATTCTGGATATTAACACCCTGAGGAGCAGGTAGGAAAAATCTTTCTCCATTCTGTAAGCTCCCTCTTCATGCTCTTGTTTCCCTTTGAAGCAGAAACCTTTTAATTTGATACCGTCCCATTTATTGATATTTTTAGTTTATTTCTTGCACTTTAGGAGTCTTGTTAAGGAAGTCATTTTCTTCTAGCAGGCGCAGGGTTTCTGGTCTAATTCCTCGTTCTTTGTTATACTTTGAGTTAATTTCTGTGCAGGGTGAGAGGTAAGAGTCTAGTTTCATTCTTCTACATATGGACTTCCAGTTTGCCCATCACTGTTTGTTAAAAGGGCTATCTTTTTTCCAACATATATTTTGGCACCTTTATCTTACTATCAGAAAACTGTATTTACATTGATTTGTCTCTATGTCTTCTACTCTATTCCATGTCTTCCTGCCTATTTTGGTGCCAATGCCATGCTGGTTTTGTTACTATCCTTCTGAAATATAATTCTAGATCCTATTTCCTCTGTGAAAATCAAGTTGAATTTCAATTTCCAGGCATGTTATATTATCAGCCACTTTTATGTTGTCAAACAAAATAAAACATTTTTTTAGGTCTCTAAATGCACTGTATTTTATTTTTTTCTTCTCCTCTGGCTAGCTTCTTGCCATGACACTCCAGCCCAAAGTTCAACAGAGTATGAGAGCTGTCTTTGGAAGCACAAGTAGTAGCATATCAAAACACTCCTAGGGCTGGGGCTATAGAGTTCAATGGTAGAGCACTCACTTCTCATGTGTGAGGCACTGGGTTCAATCCTTAGTACCACACGAAAATAAAATTCATAAAGATATTAATAAAAAAGACCCCTAAAGTTCAGAATCAGCTCCCCTTTTTTTGGTCCTATTCGGAGTGTATCTTCTATTCATTGAATACATAAAAGTTGGAGACATGGCTGTTTACAACTTTTAAAACACACTTTGAAATAATAAGAATATATTGCTAACAGTACTCATTCATTTTTCTTCATGGAACTGTTAGGCTTTTTTCAAACAATTCGCTTAATTTGCCAAACAGGTACAATGCTTTGGCCAAATAATTCTGAGTTATATCATGTCAATGTCAATTTGCATCACATGCTGCTTGGTAAACAGTGAAGAAATGCATGTAAGATACTATTGATGTATTAGAAGATACTTACTTTTCACTAGGAGAGCCACAGGTAACATCAGTCAGCGGAGAAAAGGCAAAATCTTCAGTCACTTCTGTTAAGTGGCTGAATCCTCTTGTATCCTTGAGCTTTGGATTAACAAGAGCACAAAGAATCTCATAGAAAAGAGTTCTGCTTTTGGTACTGAAAACTTGATTTTTTCCTTCAACAGTTATCTAGAAAAAATTCAAGTATAAAAATATATACTTTAAAAATAAACTTCTTAAATTACATGTCATCTACATACTACATAAAATCTTTATTAACAGTTGTTAATGTTTACAAACATGAACCTATGAAGCATTTAAGAGAAACTGGTATTTCAAATACATACATTTGCGCTTTAAAATGCAAAAATAAACATTTAATTTTAAAAAAGACACAATAGCCAAAATATTTTCTATTTAATCTTTAATAGCCAAATGGTCACCTGGATCACTTAACTACAATAGTTAGCCTGATGAATTAAAACAAGTCCCATTTTTACACCACCCCCAAGAACATACATTCTTTTGACTAGCATATAAAGAAATAAATGCCTAGAGAATATTTTTTTATAATGGTAGTAGGATTATTTTTGTCTGTTTTTCAATGAACAGAAGCTACCATATGTCATTAAATTCTAATAATCAAATCAAGAAATTATTTTCAACCAATAGTACTCAAAACCACCTGGCATCCTTGTCTTTTTCAGAAAGTATGACCCTTCCTACTTTGGAAGACTACATTATTCATTATTGGAGGAATTAGAAAAATAGGGGGGAAAATCACCTTCATGGTTTTCCCTTGCAAGAATGAAGAAGCCCACATCTCAACTAATACCTAAGCAATGGTATGAAGCCACTGACTTATTTTGTTCCATTTTAATATATCTAATAAGTTCCTGTTAATTTTTTAAACTCCAAGTCATCACTTTCTCTATATTCTACATTATGCTCTTCCTGCCAACATACATTATCAACTTGCACATAAACTTATATTAGCCTTAAAATGACTAACCAGTTTCTCCTGCTAAAGGAGCTCATGGGGGAGTTCTCCATATTTTTGTGTGTGTATGACTTAGTAACATTCCAAACTCAAAGAAGAACTCAAGATCTGAATTTATAGTAGCCACCTCAAAGATAGAAAGGGAGAATGCAGAATGATCCACAGGGGAAATACAACGAAAGGAACAGAATAACAATTTAACAATGAGGAAATTACAAAGGAAGATGAAAGAACAGCTGATTGGACACTGAAACAAGCAAACTGGTCATAACAAATGGAAAATAAGCTCAAGAAACTCTCCTAGAACTCAAAGAAAACGTAACAGACAAGTAGGACAAATCTCTCAGACACAAGCATACGAAAGAACAGATACAAGAAAAAAAATACCACAGTTCTTTAATAAGCTAAAGAGACACTCCTGTCTAAAAGTTCAGAGATTACTTTCAATCAGAGGAAATTAAGAAAACAAAAAACACCAGACATATAATATCTGAGTGATTTTTTTAAAATATTAAAAAAGTCATACTAGAAATCAGAAAAATAAAACATAATAACAGAGAAACAAAAATTCAATCTGACATGAGGCATTTCTGAAAATGAAATGCCAGAAGCCAACAGAGACACAGGTACATAATTTTAAGAACTAAAAGTTATGATCCAAAATTTCTAGAGTTTTTCAAACTGTTATCTATGTTCAAGGAAAATAATTCCTTTTAGTAGAGTGCACAAAATAAAACAAAAAGGGCATTTATATAACGCTTGGTTATTGTGGGCATTTCAGAGTTCTTACAACTTTATGTTAACTTCTTTAATCTTCACAAGAATCCTCTGAGGAAAGTCCTAGTATGACCTTTGTTTCATTTCCAGGGAAAAAAACTGATTCAGAAAGAAAATAACTTAAGTCAGCCAGAACACAGGGTTGGTGACTGGCCAAACCCAGGAGGTGTTCCTGACAGATACCTGCACTGACTGCCCAAATCCTCCACAGGCTTGTCAAAAAACAACACAGATTGACTCAGGTCACAGACAACTTAGTTAAAATTATTGCAATTATAAAATACAAAATCAGTCAGTAAAATTCAGATTGAAATCTAAGCCAATTAGTACTATTATAAATTATAGGTACAAGATAATCTTGGCATCAAATGCATAATATTAAAAGTGTGTGTGATAAAAAATAAATAGTCTGGCTTTTTAAGGACATTTTACATAAACAGATACAAAAGAAACACCCAAATTATAGAAATTGACTTAAAAACAAGCAGAAGACTTAAAGCAACCATGGGAAAAAAATTAAAAACCTGTCAGGGTTAAAAATAAAAGAAGCAACCATTGGAAATGGGAGATGGTCTACCAAACTTGCACAAAACAAATTATTCATATGCTCTTTCAAGTTTTCCAGAACACAAAATTAGACCTCCTGACTCATGTTTTATTAACCTCCAATTGCCAGGAAATCTAAATCTGGTAAAATTAAAATTGTAATATCAAATCCAGCAGGGTTTTAAAAGACTGATAGTGTTATTAAGGCAAATGACAGCTTTTAAAATTATTTTTACTGTACCATGCGTGGGAAAATCAGAGGCCAGAATATCATGTTATTGCAAAAATATGCCCAACCCCACTGTTGGATTTTATCTAGAAGTCTTCATATGAATCATTTAAAGCTATTGCTTTTTTTAGGACAATATTTGTATCATGCAAACATGAATAAATAACACTTCTAGAGTGTGTGATCTTATCTAAGATATTGAGATTTTAGTAAAAAAAACATTATGGAAAATAAAACAAATATTATGTAGGGCGGGTTCTGTTTCAAAGAACTTGGAAACTTAGAACTTAGAAACAGTTTTACCTGCAATACAAGATTTTATGTAACCAAGTTCTATTCAGCCCTGGCAGATTTAGGCTGTAACTTCTGAAGCTGAGGTTGAAGTGTTAGTTTAACATGATATATATGAAAGTTTACTAGATGAAGTATAGGATTCCTTAAATTTCAGATGAGCACATAATAACTGGTTGCTAAATAAGTATGGCAAGTTAAGTATTTTATGATGTATATATGCTTAAAATTTAGTTGTTCTTTATCTGAATTTCAAACTTAACTGGGCATCCTTTAATTTTATTGGTTAAGTTTTATAACCTTATCCATATGTGATTATCTATATCTTCAGTGCTTTGTTTTATTATTCTTGTAGTCTAATTATATAACTATTTCTAAAAAATGAAATATTTATTTTGTGGCATACAGTCATGCATAACTTAACAAGGGAGATATGTTCTGGGAAATGGATAGTTCTGTCCTTGTGAATATCACAGAGTACTTACTACCTGGTAAGTACCTACATGCAGGATACATGGTTTAGCCTACTGCTCCCAGGCTACAAATCTGTACAGCATATTACTGTACTTAATACTATAGGTGACACATGGTAGTATTTGCAAATGTAAACACAGAAAAGCTACAGTAAAAATACTAATAGGAATTTATAATCTTATGGGAACACCATAATGTGGTCCATTATTGACTAAAATGTTTTTGTGTGGTTCATTCATGGCTGTATTTCATCAATACACCAGAATTTATTGAACTAGGCCCCCCTCGATAGCAATTTTTTGTTTCAATTTTTGTTATTACCGTAAGTAATGCTAAAATAAGCATTGCTGCCATACATGGTATTTGAACAAATGTTCCCAAACCCATTTGTTCTGTTTGAACACAACACCTATTAGGTATTCATCTAGAACAAGCTTTAAAAGTTATAACCCAAGAATTTCAGAGGTACCCAAATTTTTCCCATATTAAAAGGAAATATAAAGTTCCTTTTGGTAAAGCACACAAATAATCATAACAAAACAATCAAGATATATTATTTAATAACCACTTAAATCAGTGTTGATTCTTTTTTAAAAAATATTTATTTTTTAATTATAGGTGAACACAATCTCTTTATTTTATTTCATTTCATTTTATGTGGTGCTGATATCAAACCTAGTGCTTCATGCATGCTGGGCAAGTGCTCTACCTCTGAGCCACATCCCAACCCTCAGTGTTGAGTCTTGACCAATGGTATATAACCATCTTATATAACTTACTGAGGAAAAGGGGCAGCAGAATTTTCTTATATCTTCTGCAAAACATTTGATCTGAAGTTCTCTGCTCTACCCTACATTGTTCTCATATATGCTTTCCCTTGTCTTGGCCAAAATCAACTTGCTGATGTCCCATGCCATTTCATCATTAGAAAATTTAAGTAACATGGACGGGGGTCATGGCTCAGTGGCAGAGCACATGCCTCACACATGTGAGGCACTGGATTCAATCCTCAGCACCACATAAAAATAATAAATAAAACAAAATAAAGATATTGTGTCCATGTATAACTAAAAACAATATTTTAAAAAATTTAAGTAACATTATTTTCTGGAGTGAGATCACTATTTTCTAGAATGTTCTCTATGTGAAATAACAACCACTTCTCTGCTTTACAAGCCACTTGGCATGGCCTCTTCTTCTTACCTGTATACATAACAATTTTCTTTTTTATACTTTGAGCTTTATATTTTAAGAAATATCATGGGAAATAGAATAGACATGATATTCTAAGTCCCTGCTGTAAACATTTTAAATATTTAAAGGTCACTATGTTAGAAATATAGTATTAATAAATTCATACATATGTGATCAAAACTTTTTATACTTATATGTAAATGTGTTACTATAAAATATCTTGGTAAGAATCCCACACACACATTCTCATGTTTTCCTCTAATACTAACTCTTTTCATTTATCTATTTGCATGTATGTCCTTGGGCTCATATCTCCATTTAACTCCATCATTTGCAGAAGTGTAAATAAATAAATGGGTTTAAAACAAAACCTAGTTGGTCCACTCCAGGCCAAATTGAATGCCTAAAGTTATCTGGCCAATCCATAGCTTTTCCTTTTCTGGGAAAGTTTCCAGTGCCCAAGAGGAACAGAGAACAAGCAGTGGATAATTGTTCCTGTTTCGTGGCATTTAAACTAAAAGCACTATGTAGATGAATACCTACTCCAAGTCCTCTTTTTTTTAAACTAAATTATTTATTTATTCTAATTTGTTACACATGATGGCAGAATGCAATTCACAGAGCACAGTTTTTCAAGTCACTGATTATACATAAAGTATTTTTCACACCATTTGTGTCTTCATACATGTACTTAGGATAATGATGTCTAACTCATTCCACCATCATTCCTACCCTTCTATTCCCTCCCTCCCCATCCCTTTACTTTTCCCTTTCTAAATTTCTTCCATTCCTCTCATATTCCACTCCATCACCATTATGAGTCAGCCTCATCATATCAAAGAAAACATTCAGTTTGGTTTTTTGGGATTGGCTTGCTTCACCTAGCATTATATTCTCCAACTCCATCTATTTACCTGCAAATGTCATGATTTTATTCTCTTTTAATGCTGAGTAATATTCCATCATGAATATATACCAAAGTTTCCCTATCCATTTATTTACTGAAGGGCATCTGGGTTGGTTCCACAATTTAACTATTGTGAATTGTGCTGCTATAAACCTTGACATGACTGTGTCCCTGTAGAATGCTGTTTTTAAGTCCTTTGAGTATAAATCGAGGAGTTGGATAGCTGGGTCAAATGGTGGTTCCAATGGGAGCAAATGTTTACCACAAGCACTAATCTCTAGAATATATAAAGCACTCAAAAACCTTAACACCAAAAAACAAATAACCCAATCAATAAATGGATTAAGGAACTGAATAGACACCTCTTAGAAGAGGATATACAATTAATCAACAAACATATGAAAAAATGTTCAACATCTCTAGCAATTAGATAAATGCAAATCAAAACTACTCTAAGATTTCATCTCACTCCAGTCAGAATGGCAGTTACCAAGAATACAACAAAAATAAGTGTTGGCAAGGATTTGCAGAAAAGGGCATACTCATACATTTCTAGTGGGACTACAAATTGGTGCAAGTCCTCTTTTTATGACTGCAAAAACAATAGAGGTCAAATGCCAAAGACAAGTGAACAGCTTCTGGAGAATCAGAAAGAGCCTGCAGCTTCCAACATCTGTTCTGCCTTTCTAGACTTTGAACTATTTTTTCTGCTGCACAAGATTATGCAAATTGAATACTGAGGGTGTCAAACAGGCATCACTCATATCCAAACAAAAGTTCATTGTCAGGTATGATGAATTCTACTCTTATATTTAGAAGTTTAGTGTTATCATAATTCTATGTATGTGATTTAATAGAATGCGACTTTTGTGTTGGTTTTCTAATTTGTCAAGTTTTATTAAACCAAGTGTTTCCATTTGCAAGTTTTTCTTACCTTTTCTATTAGATGCACCACAGCACTGAGCTGTTCGTCCGTGTTCTCTGTGGCTACATTCATGTTAATGTTGTGGAGCACTCTGTTAAGAATGTCTTCATCAAGGGGCTGATGTAGCTGATCAGCAAGGCCCCAAATCGCCTGTGACTCTGCATCAGAGACAAGAGTGATGTTGGCAGTACCATATGCTTTATCAATTCTGGCATCACCTTTTGGGCCCAAAAGCACAATCTGAAAGCATTTAGGAAATGGACTTGAATACCCTATATCTGGCGTTAGGTTGACATCCAACATGGTGTTGCTCTGGCCAGGTTCAAAGACCAATGTGCCTTCATTTCTCATAAAATACTTTACAGAAACAGCTGGAGATATGAGAGTACGACCAATTGTTTCAGCACTCCTCAACTCCTGCAAAGGAAACAATAACATATAAGTGAAACTATGTTGTCTCTGAACATGCCATAAACAAAATTTTATTTCGTAAAAATAAAATTCTATTTTTGTTAAATAAACTGATGGGCAATATAGGGCTTTATATGTTTTCTAATCTAATTAAAAATTTGTAGAGATAAACATACATCATACAGTAATGGAGTTTGGAAAGACAGGTTCTTTTGAGTGAAAATATCAAAGAAGAGAATTAGAAAAGAAATGTTGCTTTTTCCCCATAAATGTCTCCCAGGTGAACACACTAAAAGTTGTGCTTTAGCTTACACATGCTGGAGAACATACGTATGAAGGAACAAAAGAAATATTAACATTTCATTCCTACCTGGAAATTTGTTGGGGAGGTAGTTGTAAAGTAGGGAGGATAAGGAGGAGGCAGAGAGAAGGAAGGAGAAGGAAGAATAAACTGGTCTCTTGCTCACGCTTAAATACAGGAATGCAGGAATGTGTTATAAGGTCCTAAGTGCATATATCTCTCATATTTTCAGTTTGGTTATTAAAAAGTATTCAGAAAGTGAAGCATGAATACTTAGTCATGGAAGAATGAAAGGAATTCACATTTATTTACAACTGAGCCAACAACTGTGAAACTCATAGTATAGCCCAGGATTGCAAAATATAGATGCAGAATTAAAGAGCAGGTCACTCATAGGAACTATTATTCTAGTGAAGACTTACAGAAAACAGAAGAGCTATGGAATTAATTATCTATTAATACATGGTGTTTTATGACCAAAAACATAGACAAAGTAAGGGAAGGGAAAGGTCAGGGCACAATTTTAGATAATGCTGGTTACAAAAGTTCTTGAGCTGATATTAAAAAAGACCTCAGTGAAGTAAAGAAATAGGTTACATGATGATCTCAGCAGAAATATTCTAGATCTCAGGAGAAATATTCTAGGCAGGAAGAAGAGCAATCACAAAGTTCCTGAAGTAAGAACCATCTTAGTATAAGAGAAGAAACCAGGAGGCCAGCGTGACTGGAAGCTCACATGAGAGGTGGAAGGGGTCATTTGGGGTGGGCACATGATTGGAAGCATGGAAAATACAAGAAAGTGGCCCACTTCATCCAATGTTTTCATCAGCGTTCAGGCTGTTATCTTTATTAGTCTTTTAACAGGAAATAAGCACAGAGGCAGGAAGAAGGCACACGTTTTTGCAATAGTTCATATGAGAAATGGTGGTAGCTTGATTTAGGGTCCCAGGAGTGGAAAGATTTGAAGTACCCAGACTGGGAATGTATTTTTAATATAGAGTTAAGAGGACTTTATGATGAATTCAATGCTGGGTTAAAGGAAAAGGAAAATTGAGGATAAAGTCTAGCAGCTGGCTTTGATGAATAAGTAACTGCATGAATGATAGAAAGCTAGGGGAAATATTGTTGAAGGAGATATCAAGAGTCAATTATCATACATATTAAGTCTGAGATGCCTCAGACACTGAAGCAAAGATTTCAAGTAAGAAAAATCAGATACATGAGTCTGGAAAAGGGGAGGCAATTGACAAAAATTTGGGAGTCCTCAGCTTTCAGGTAACACTTATAGGTCGGCATAGTATAGCCTGGAGAGTGAGTCTGGGTAGATTCCAACAGGCATCATCACCTACATTGACATCAGAGAGGAACTCCCAGTGAGGTAATATTAAGAGCAGGAAAGTACCACAACCTAGGCACCCAAAGGGAACAGCATCCTTCAGGAAGAGGAAGTAATCAACTATTTCAAAAAATGAACAGTCCATGAAGAAAGTCTTTTAAAATCATCTGCAGAACAATGATAGAACAAAAACCTTACTGAAGGAAACTACTCAAAAGCTTATTGGCTTTTGTATTTTAAATGGTTACACTACAAATATGCATTGAATATTATATAACAAAAATCAGAACATGTTGGATGGGTATTTAACAAACATTGTTGAATGAAATAAGGATGCCTCAGAACAACATGCCTCAGAACACAATTTCAAGAATTTAATTTTCATAACTTCCTAAACAGGTAGACCCAAAAAACATATGGTGGATGGTAAAACTACAGATAAAAGCAATGGAGTAGTTAAACATGAAATTCAGGAATAGAGGTTATCTGTAAGATAACCTCTTATATCAGAGAGGGGTTCATGGCCCCTAGTTTTAAATTCCTGGTAAAGCTGGATTTCTCACAGAGGTGGTGGTGTTTGATTAGTATGAACTGCATATATACATTTGTCCACTGTTTTCTGGTAGAATTTGTTTCGTAATTCCAATATTTAAAGGAAGTAAAAAAATCAAAATGTTCTTATATTTATAAAAATGTGGCACAAACAATCAGCAGTATGCTATTGGAAAGTCAATATAGAAACATTTGAATAAACAGGCATTATAAGAATAAGAAGTAAATTCACAGTGTTTCTTGAACTTGTGTACTCTGAGCTATTGCACAAATATATAGATGATTAGCATCTGTTTTGAAATTTGGTTTAAAATATAGATGATTAGAATCTGTTTTCAAATTTGGTTTAGCTATAGGCCTAATTAATTGAAGCATAACTAGAATGGGTGATCTTTTCATTATTTCAAGTAATTAGGATGGAAAATTTCTTCTTTATATTATCAAGACTTAAATATTGGAGAATATATGCTGCCTGTATTTATGTATATGGGAATGTATTTATGTATATGGGAATGCTGACCTAACAAAGTATATGGATGTTATAGTGACTATTCTAACTTCATTAATCTCTCCTAAGTAAAGTGAAAATCATTATCATCATAACAAAATGGTGACTTGGTTCATTACTGTGTTCTCATCTTGCCAGTTCTTGGAAAGCAGAATTACACAGCTTTATCTTCTAGCAATATGCCTAAAATTCAGAAAGAAAGAAAGGCAGGGCAAAGAAGCAACAGGAAGTTATGCAAATGAAATGAAACACCAGAGAGGTAAAATTATATTTTGATTTTTTAAAATCATACTTGTTACTTTTCAATAATTGTAGATTAGCATGCATTTATAAGAATAATAAAAAGAGATTTCTTGCACCCTTTATTTAGTATCCCTTATTGGTGGCATCTTGCATAACTATAATATAAATCATTACCAGGGTACTGGCATTAATATAGACAAGATTATCAAGACATTTTTTTCTTTTTCTTTTTGGTACTAAGGATTAAACCCATAGGCACTTAACCACTGAGCCATGTTCCCAGCCCTTTTTATTCTTTATTTTGAAATAGGGTCTTGCTAAGTTGCTGAAGCTGGCTTTGAACTTGTGATCCTCCTGCCTCAGCCTCAAAGAATCCTTCAGTTGACTTTTGTCTGCACTCTATGCCACCCCCTCTTTCATCTTTGGAAACCATTAAACTCCAATTCGATGATTTTTTAAATTTTAGGAATATTATATAAATGATATCATACAGTATATAATTTGGGGATTTTTTTCACTTAGCATGATCATGCGGAGGTGACTCTGGTTGTCATATGTATCAATAGATTATTTTTAATTATTACTGAGTTGTGGTTCAGGGTATGGAGACACTACAGTTTAACTATTCACCCATTAAAAAGAAAATGTTGTTGGGGCCTCAGTAGCTCAGTTGGTTGAGCATTTGCCTTGCATGTGTGAGGCACTGGGTTCAATCCTCAGCACCACATAAAGGTATTGTGTCTACAACTAAAAAATATAAATAAATAAATAAACATAAAAAAATTAAAAAAAATTTAAAACAGAGTGGATATTTTCTTTTATAAAAAATCTGCCTTGCTTTAGTTTTGTGCTATTATGAATAAGCTGCTATAAACATTGATGTGCAAGATTTCATGTGAACATAAGTTTTCATTTCCCTGGAATAAATGTCCCAGGAGTGCAATCGCACTCCTGGGTCATCTGGTAGTTCATGTTTAGTTAAGAAACCAACAAATTCTGTTCCAGAGTGGCTATACCATTTAATATTCCCATGTGCAGTGAGTAAGTGATCTGAGCTAGTATCTTTGAATCCTTCCAACATTTTTTGGTATGGTCACTGATGTAATTTTTGCTGTTCTAAGTGTATACAATGATACTTCATTGTGGTTTATAAATAGGCATTTTGATGAGAGCTAATGATGTTGAATATCTTTTAATGTGCTTTTTATTCATATATACATCTTCTCTAATGTCTCTTCATGTTTGTTTGTTTGTTTGTTTTCTCTGTTTTTGCTTATCATGTCTTCCTTCCTGGTGTTCCACATTTTTTCTTTTTATAATTCCCTTTCTAGTTAGAAAACTTTAGCTTAGCTATTCTTTCAGAATAGGTCTGTGGGCAATAAATTATTTTTTTTTTCCTTTTATAATGCCTCAATTTCTCCTTCATTTGTGAAGGATATTTCTCCTCAAAATCGAATTCAGGGTTGATGGTTCTTTTATCTCAGCACTTGAAAAATGTTGTACCACTTTTACCTGATCCCATGATTAGTAAGAAATCTGCTATTGTTCAAGTTGGTTTTGTCCCATAGATATTCATATTTTCTCTTTCTCTCAATATTTATCTTTGTATTTAATTTTCATATGTATCATATCTTGCTTGGAGTTTTCTTAGTTTCTTCTTGGATTTACAGATTACAATCTTTAGGAAATTTTGCAGTCATTATTCTTTCAAGTATTTTTCATTCCTGATTTCTCTTTCTTTCAGGATTCTAATGACACAATGTTAGATCTTCTGTTACTGTTACATTGGGAGGCTCTTTTTATCTTTTTCAATCTATTTTCCTTTTGCTGTTTAGATTGGATAATTTCTATTATTCTATCTTCAAAGATCATTATTCTTTACTTTGCTCCCTTCATTCTGCTACTGAGCCTATCAATTCACTTTCAGTTATTGCAAGTTTCACTCTTAAAATTTCCATTTTCTCTTATTTGTCTTCTATTTATTTGCTAACACTTCCCATTTCTTTGTTGAAACTTTTTACTTTTCTCATTTCAAGAATGTTTGTAATTGCTAATTGAAGGATTTTTATTGGTTCTTCTTAGTTATACACGACAGTGGAATCCATTTTCATATAGTTATACAAGCATAAATTGTATTTTATTCTAATCAGAATCCCATTCTTGTGGATATGCATAATGGTAAAATTCACTCAAGTACATCTATAAATATACAAAAAAAAACTATGCTAAATCCATTCCACAGTCTTTCCATTTCCTATTCCCTTGCCTTCATTCCCCTTTCTCTAATCTACATAATTTCTATTCTTCCACTAGCCCCTCCCTTAATGGGGGTTAGCTTCATTGAAGCCTTTTGATGATGGCTCTATTACAATGTCAGATACTTTTACTTCTGCCATCTCACTATAGGCACCTGTTGATCCTTTTTATTTTTATTTTTTTCATTCCATTTTAGGTCTCTTTGCATTATTAATAGAACAAATGATTGATAAATGAAACATGGACATTTTGGATGTTATTTTACAAGATTTGAATATTATTTAAGTCTTCTGTTTTAGTTGGCTTCTTTTGAGATTGCTCTGGCAAAGGAAGGGAAGATGTACTTTATTACTGACATGTGAAAGTATAAGCCTAATTTTCCCACTTGTTCTCTGTTGACAGAAGGAGATTCCTCATTATTGCTAAGTGCAGGTGGGAGTTTGATTCCAAACTCATCCTCAACTGATACTTCCCTGACTGAGAAGGGCATTAGTACCTTCCTACTGCCTCCCCAGAGCATCCCTGAACACCATGAGGGAGCTGGGTTCCATTTTATTCTACTAGATAATGATGAAAGTCCTGACACTCCACTTGGTCTCTCTAATACTGTGCCAGCAGAGAGCCTGAAGCCTCTGGCAAGGTAGAAATCTAGATTCCTCATCCATTCTTTGCTGGTGTGTGGAAACAGATTTTTTTCTGGGGTGATTGGCTGAAATAGTATCTATCTTGCTAGGCTACTCTTTTTCTGTTCCTTTCACTAGAGATAGCAGATTTTGTGAGGGCTTTAAAAAATCTCCTCCCATTAGTGTTTCTGTATATCATTACCTTTAGCTCAAAGTCTGGGATTCAAAGCATAAAGAAAACACTGGGAACCCACCACTGTTTTACCACTTAGATCCCCAGCTCTCTAGCTCCTCTGCTTTCTCCTCTCCAGCTTTCAGAGTCTTCTGATGTTGTTTATAAATAATTTTGATTGTCTTCAGTTGTACTTATTGGGAAAGTTACATTGACTCCATCTTCCCAGAAACAGAAGCCCTCCATTCCTAGAAAACTTTACAGATTTCATTCTTCACTTTCATTTGTGTTTGTTGAAATGGCATTGGTTTAACAGCACTGCCATGAATACTCTTTACTAAGTTTATTATTTATTGCAAGGTACTATTTGTATTTGTCAGAATTAATAGGGGGGATGTTTCTATAGATGTATGTTGAAAGAGAGAGAATTATAAGAAATTAATTCATGCAGTTATGGTGACAAACGAATCCCAAGATCTTCAGGGTGATATGGCAATCTGGAAATAAGCGAAATTTTATGGTTTAGTAATAGCCCAAGTGTGAAGGTCTGAGAACCAAGAAAACCAATGGTGTAGTCACAATTCAGAATTCAGTAGGCCTGAAACTCAGGAAAAGCCAATGTTTCAATATGACTGTGACAGCAAGAAAAACTGTGTTTGAATTCAAAGATTATTAGGCAGGAAGAATTCCTCTTTACTCAACTGAGCTTTTTTTGTTCTATCCAGACCTCTACATGATTGTATAATGCTCATCAACATTAGGAGGGCAATCTGTTTTACTCTGTCTACTGATTTAAATGTAAATCTCATCGAAAAATGCCCTTGTAGAAACACAAGAGTAAGGTTTGACAAAATATATTAGCGTCCTGTGGGCCAGTCAAATCAACATATAAAATTAATCATAATAGTAGGGAAAACTAGAAATTAATGACATATATTGTCCCATAAATGTCCTTTAAGAGCTACATGTTAGTGACAACATGTCTTACCAAGAGTCACTTATGATACATCTAGAAAAAGTGTAAAGAAATATGTTAGTGATATTGGCATCAGATTCTTCATTTGGCAACTTCAATTATTCTATCATCTATATGTATCACCAGTATAAAATAGTTTAAATGTACTTCAAATCTCTTTTATCAGCTGCTTTTCATCTCCAGCCCCCCCTCTATTCTCCCAAGTAGTGAGCATGTAGTGATATGTGTCATGGAAGAAGAGCAAGAATGAAGCATGTGCTTTTTTTCTCTCATTTTTCTTCCTATCTTAAATACTATAAGAAAAAATACTAAGATCTTCCAACTATAAATCAAAATACTTCTATCTGCAACTATACCATACCACCTCAAGGTATGTAGAATACAGTTTATTTCTAGGGTCTCATGTAACAGAATGTTGTTTTTTGTGAGTTGATCTATATTCTGTTACAAAGGTAATTACTCTGCCTGGTGAACCTGCAGGACAGCTTACTATTCACAGTGCTAGGCCTGGTCTCCCATGCATGTCTACAGCTCACTGGCCATACACACGTTGTATTTTATGCACAAAATTGGTTTTTGAGCACAGAACAGTTGTATCACCTAATAGTGATACAACCAAGCATATATTGTACAAAAATTCTAATAAAACTTTGTAATCTTGAGGTCTAGAGTCACCAAGTATGGGCTACTTAAACAGTATAAATAATAGGACTGTCTAGAATGATAGCTTTCAAACTGTGGGTTTTCTGGGGCTACAAGAGTCAAGAGGGGAAAAAAAGAGAGGGCTGAGGGACCATCTCTAATCCCACAAGCATGCCTTGTGTAAAGAAGATACATATTCTTGTCTTAGCTATTTAAGAGTTTTGCTGTTAAAGTAAAAAATCAACATTCAAAAGTATAGGGCACTGTTTGGGCTAACTAGATCTGGTGACTTGGTGTTAACAGCATTGTTCTTGGGAGCCTCCTATACCCATCTGCTCCTTGCCTTTACCCTGAAGTCACCTAATAGGATGATTGTGAAAATGTAGCAGTGAGGTCTCACAAACTCATGTATTTGAAGAAACCCAAAATATAATCAGTGTTTGAGGTTCTAAAAAATGAAATTTTCAACTACTTCAGAGATAGAACATAGCAAGTACTTTTTTCCTTCTGATCTCATATAGTTACATTCTGAAAAAACTTTAACTCTTATGAGACTTAATAGAACAGATTTATACCAGATGCTTTGAATTCTGTAATTAACTGTCAAAAACAAAGAAAAATCAAAGTTTATCATTTTAAAACATTTTTAAAACCTGTCACTGATGAGAGAAAAATTGACCTGCTGCAAGAATAAAGCTTAGTGTAATAAATAAAATGTGAATTATAATGGCATCCTCAGAAAATAATCTATCAATTATTGTCTGTTTTATTACTACACTTGTTATATATAGCTAAAGAAGAAAACCTTAATACATGTGACTAAAGGCTGTAAGCTTACCTGAGTACTAAAGTTAACAGATATCATCAGTCCTGTCCCAGAATCTCTTTCCACCTGCAAACTGATTAAAGTGGCCTTCTTCTCAGCCACTGCCAGCCGAGAGCCCACAGAAAAATACACAAGGCTTAGAGGTTCATCACTTTGTAAGAGTTTAATCTGTGCAAATCTGGCACTGTTATTTATTGCTGCTTCAGCAGTGACTTCATAGAGTTCCACGAAAAAATACACTTCAACTTGAGGTATCTGACAATGACAAGAGAAAAATATATACAACTACTACCAATTTATTTCTATTTGGGGGCAGTTCCAGCATCAAGAAATATTTTAATACACATAGATCATTATAGAAATGAATATACAATTAAAAAATAAAATTCTTGTGGTAGGTTACTAGAGAATTAGATTTACTTTTAGGGGTTAAGTAACCTTAATAAGGAAAGTGGATACCATCAGAGCATGTTATATGCATGTGTGAAAATGTTACAAAGAAACCCATCATTTTATGCACTTGATACATGCTAATATTTATACCTAAAAATAAAATAAAAGGGCATATATTTGGAAAAAATACATTTACTTTAGGTAAGCTTCTTACCAGAAGACCAACATTCAGAGACAGCTTGACATAGTACATGAGCAAAAGGATAAACAAAATGTATTCATAAAACAGAATATTATAGAGATATAGTGAAAAGACTCATAGATGGATGTCAAAATATGCTGAGTGAAAATATTGTTTTGAAGTAATATATATATATATATATATATATATATATATATATATATATATATATATATAATACATATATATATGAAGGTACATAAATAGATACTGAAAGAATAAAGTTCCAAAAATTCACTGTTTCAATATATGTTGTTAATGGATATTCATGCAAAGAATTAAAACAAATAAAGAAAAACAGAATAAAGGAAAACTCAGGACAGCAGCTGCCTCAGTTGGAGGTAGCAGGAAGAGACCAAGACAGGGTATGGAGTTGAAGAACACTGAGGATGGGGGAAAAAAAGGGTTTTAACTTTGTGAGATTTTACTTTGATATCTTTTCTTTTTAAAGAGCTTTAAATGTATAGGACCAAATATTGATAATAATAAATTCTATAATTTCATATTTTTTTCAAAATTTCACAAAATTCAATTCAAATAAGTCTAAATATATTCTGTTAGTTGTACCTTGCTTCTGTTCTACATCTTTACTTTCTCAACATTCTGAAATAATGTATTTTCTAAAGTCTGAATTCAACTTTAAAACACATTATCAGTCATTTGTCATTATGAATTATTCACTCTTATACATAATCTAAAAACCTTAGGAGTACTGTTAGCTTCCTGGCACGACTCAAAAAAGCTAAGCTGATGTGGTTTTCAACTGCTCATGAGATTGTCTAATTTGATACAATGCATCATTTTCATCTATCAGCAAGGACCTTATTCATTACTTGTGATTTTTGTGTATGTGTGCTGGGCCTTAAGCCCAGGGGTACTTTACCACCGATCCACATCCCCAGCCTTTATTTTATTTTATTTTGAGATAGGGTCTTACAAAGCTGCTTAAGGCCTTGCTAAGTTGCTGAGGCTGGCCTTGAATTTGTGACCCTCCTATCTCAGCCTCTGAGCCCTGGAATTACAGGCATGTGCTACCATGATCATTTCATGATCATTTTGATGATAATCATTATGTTGTGAAATAATACAAGAAATCCTTCATATTATCCAAGAATAAGTTGCATCTTAGTCACACAATAAATACCCTTAATTTCATTTTGCTACGTGAAGAAATGTGTTTAGCTTTCATATGGTACATATCATTCTTCACTCTTTCTGATCAACTGTCAGCAAATATTGAAATACAGAAATAACTGTATTTATTCCACTTTTGAGAAGCCAAATTTAGCAAATACCATAAAATAAAACACTAGAAAAGTATGGGTAAGTATATTCAAGAGCTATTATTCCCTAATGACCAAGTGAGCTTGAATTCACAATGATTTCTTTCAACTGAAGATTTCAGCATATTATATAAAGACTCTTTCCTTCATTTTCCAGTAAAATATTCCTTTTCATTGTCATGATGATTATAACATTACTTACAACCACTTGCAGTCAAAAAGAATATATTATAATCTAAGTGAAGAACTATCTAAAATTGAGCAGTGTACAGATGGTGCCTACACATAATTAGACCAGAGGCAAAGGTATCTTCTCTCAAAAAAAAAAACATTCTATTCAACAATATTGCTTAAATCTACTGAGAAAACAAGACACATAGATCACACCTGAGCCTCTTGAGACTCCTAGATGTGACTGGAGACCTTACAAGAACCCATTCTATGTATAACTGCTAGCAGATTTCTTTCCTAGTTAAGTCAGATGCACTCCAGGGTGATATTTTGCCCCGACTAATATAAAATTAGTTTTGCTGGGATCAGATCTGCTCAGAAGCAGAAAACCAATATACTAAGGATACAATATCTTACTAAAAGCTCTTTAAAAATTCCAACAAATGTTTAAACATTCTGCTTATTTTAAGCAGATTTCATGAGTTAAGAGCATGCTTCCTAAGTTAATTATTATCTTATACATTTTAATGTAGAGCCAACAATAAATCATCAGAAAAAATGCAAGTGAGTTGAAATGGAGGGATGGATTTTCAACAGTTAGAGTAATCAGAAATACTAATCTGGTTGAAAATGACTCAAGAATTGTTTACACAATGAGTAGCTGGGCCAGAGGACCAAAAAAAAAAAGACAAAGAAATATTGACAAGCTTATTTTACAAAAATTGAAAAATTCAAATTCTCAGTAAATTCTCAGTCTAAAATCTGTGATCCAGCAAAATGATTTTGACATTACAACTAGGCAAGATACAAAGAAATTCAACAAAAACAATATGCTTGAGTTTCCATAAAATGATTTAAAAATGATTACTTCTAAAGAAACATTGGAAGTTTACCGCCTTGTGCCTCGTCATTTCTTACATTCCCTGGCTTAAGTTCAAGGCTGATGAAGCATTGTGTTTGACCTGCTGTACACGTCATGTTTCCTGACACAGACAGAAGTTCATCCATCAGGTTCACTCCTTCTTTCTGGAGAACAATGGCTGTTTTATTAAGTATGACTCTCCAAGAGACCTGGACATCTTCAAAGGCTCTGTGAACAAAGCAAACACATGAGCAGTGTGGTACCTAGTTCATCACCACTGATAATGCTGAAAATGACCAGTTCTCCCCATGACAGAAAGGTTAAGGCTCAAGGTCTACACAGTATTCCTCAATTACACTCTATTAGTAATGAATAAGCATTTGTGGAACTATTCTACATCAAGAATGTGAAAGCAAATAATATTTTTTGCCTATCATGTACCAAAAAAGTGAAAGTAAAAAATAAAGAGAACCCACTTATCTTTTAGCAAAAATTTCTCTATGAAACAACACTGTTGTTAAAAATAGTTGTTATTACAATAAAGGGCAAAAGATGACCTACATTTTCACAAAACATTTAGGTGAAAAAAGGAAAATGTGTGTGTGTGTGTGTGTGTGTGTGTGTGTGTGTGTGTGTGTGTGTGCGTGCATATCAAATATATTTATGCATCAGAATTCAAGGCTGTTGCAATATTATTAAATGCAAACAAAATTTTGTTACTCCAAGTGTCCCTCAGAGTGTAATGGTATATGGAGTCCTCAGAGAATAGTAAATATGATGGAGTGATGACCTACATAATCTGACATCTGTGAGGTACTTCACGAAGTACGAAACATTTGAGGCAGCCCTATATTATGATTATGAGCCAAATGTGTTAAATCCCAGATCAAGGACTACAGCACCTGCACACTGACACATCAAATTCCATGCTGCCTACTATCAAGGTTTCATTCTGTCTCCACTATTGTGTGAATCCCAATTAGTGTATACACTCACACACATATCAGTCACACCTGTTTGGCTGCCTTGTGACAAGAAGATGCAGTCTCCTCATATCAGCTCCTTCCCCCAGTTCAAGTCCATCCTGGGAGTCCTCACTGAATCCTATGATTCCATTGTGGAGATCACTTCCTGAAAAGAAAAGTGGAGGCTATAATACACTTAAGAATTTACAAGATCTGCAATGCCTTAGGAATCTTGCCAACTCAGAGAGCATAAGTGAAAAATCCAGAAATGAGGAGTGGGAGCTATAGTGTTTAAAGATCTTCACTAGAAATAAACCAAATATCTACCCTAAAACATCAAGGTAGAAAACAGCTTGAGAAACAGTTCAAGAAAAACACCAAATCCTCCTCCCCACCTAACACACATATACTCATCTCTCTGATGAGACCTTCCTTTACATTTGATTGCACTTGAAATTTTAAAGTCTGTGTATCCTCACAGAAGGTACCTATCCAGCAGCAGCTGTTTCACTTACTACTATCTTCCCAGCACCAAGAAGAGTGCTCACATTTGGTAAGCATTTACTAATATCATTTGAATAAATGAGCTCCATTTAACCCATCTACCTTCCTAAAAGTGGACTGACCAAAAGGGTTCATGTTACATGTTCAGTTATTTACCCCAGAACAAAACAAAACTACTAAGGAATTCTGACTCTTCTGAGCAACATTTAAGTTTACAGGAACCTTCAAACTAAAAAAGATATAAATATATCTTTTGGAGTAAAACCAGACCCCATACTATACTAATCACTTCACATCCTGGCCAGCATATGAGTGAGCTTCTAGGACTAGAGAAATGCCCGTGTACATTTTTAGCAGCTTTCTATTTCCCAGTGACCTGGTTTTGCAAAGTGATCCCAGAAGCAATGACCCTAAAGTAGTCACCTTCAAAAACTGCTTACATCCATCACTTGTAAATCTCACTCCTGAGGTTCCCAGCAGACAGAACTTCTACAGACTAGGTTAAGTTAAGGACACAGAAACTTCTTAGCTGTCCTGATTGAGGAAAGCTTATAGTCAACAGCCCCTGCTCTATTTCCCAGGTGTGAAACGTAAGCAAATGTGGAGTCCATGTCTTATGAACAAGCACATGATGGGCTACATTGGTCCAGGTGCCCTGGTGGGTCTTGCCTCAGCCAGTCCCCATTCTCACTAACTGATCACTGCCATCATTCCTTAGCCTTGCATCAGAACCTGTGTTAGCATTTTCTGTTTTGAAGCAATGGTTTCCTCGTCACCTTCAGTGGGGATTTGGTCTCTTTAAGTAGATTATAAGCTTCTCACAGGCAGAGCCTTCATTTATTTTTGTTTATACAACAGAAGCACCTAACATTATCTAATGAAAATAATGCTTGCTTTCCTTGCCATATCTACAACAAATTGAGGTCAAGTTTCTAGTAAGATGCTCCAGACTTCTAATCTGACAAACCTGTTTTATTGTAAAAGTGCTTTCCAAAATTTAAATGTGAAAAGATAATGAAATTAAAGATGAGAGAAATCAGCAAATTAATGATCCAGTTAAAACTGAAATATTATGAAGAAAAAGAGCCAAGTGAGAAAAAGATGAAGGGTACATTTACAGGCAGAGTGAACAACTCGGGATAATATGACCATGCGGATGTGACTGGTGGCATGCTGATTTTAAATCTTTCATCCTGTACCTCAGATAGGGTGTTAGTTTACAGGATATATAAAGTACTCAAAAAGCTTTACACCAAAAAAAAAAAAAAACCCACAAAATAATCCAATTGGTAAATAGGCAAAAGAACTAAACAGACATGTTTCAAAAGAAGAGATACAAATGGTCAGCAAACATATGAAAAAATGTTCAACATTTCTAGCAATTAGAGAAATGTAAATGGAAACTACACTGAGATTTCATCTCACTCTAACCAGAATGGCAAGTATCAAGAATACAAGTAACAATAATTATTATCAACAATGTGGGAAAAAAGGTTCACTCATACATTGTTGGTGGGATTGCAATTTAGTGTAACCATTCTGAAAAGCAGCGTGGAGATTCCTCAAAAAACTAGGAATAGAATTATCATTTGACCCTGTTGTTCCACTCCTTGATATATATCTAAAGGATTTAAAATCAGCACACTACACTGGTACAACCACATCAATGTTCATAGCTGTACAATTCACAATAGCTAAGCTACGGAACCAACTTAGGTACTCTTCAACAGATGAATGGATAAAGAAATTGTGGTATGTGTACACAATGGAATATTGCTTAGTCATAAATAAGAATGTGTGTATGACATTTGCTGGTAATTGGATGGATCTAGAGAATATCATGCTAAGTAAAATAAGCCAACCCCAGATAACCAAAGGGCAAATGTTCTCTCTGATATGTAGAAGCTAACTCATAATAAGGAGATGGGGAGGAATAGAAGTTCAGAGGATTAGACAAAGGGGAATGCAAGGGAAAGGAAGGGGGATGGGAATGGGAAGAACAATGGAATGGATCAGACATAACTTTCCTATGTACATATAGGAATACGACAAGGTGAATCTCAACATCGTGTATGCCCATAAGACTGGGATCCCAGTTAAAATTAAGACATATTCTACGCATGTACAATTTTATCAAAATGGTTTCTACTGTTATGTATCACTAAAAAGAACCAATTAAAAAATATTAACTCTAGTGACTCAAGTAATTCACTGTCTCAAGCTAAACTTAAATAGATTGATCTTATTACAACTTCCGGGCCACAAAAGTACATGTTTTACCTCCATCACTTAAAAGATACCTGCAATAATAACCATGGCAAAAGCTGCAAATCCAGTGGCATCTTTTCCCTTCACAATCTGTGCTCCCCCTTGAGGGTCTGTGTGGAACACAAAGAAGAATTCCTGCCCTTCAGAATCATCATCATCCAAAATTGGAACAGATACTTTGCGTTCTCTTTCTTCATCCAGAAACATAAGGATAAGACTTTGTTCTTCAAAGTCTTCTTCTTCAACTGCCCAGGTCTGGTTGGAGGTTTCATAAATATCCTGAAAAGGCAATGCATTTGGTTCCTTCTAAGCACATCTCTTGCCAAAATTTTTAACTGTTACACTGACATTGCCTTCAAACCCACCAGTTCTTTGGATACGAATTTCCACAGTATTGAATGTGCCATTCTTCATCTCCTCTTCAACATAAACAATGGGGGGGACAAGACTAAAAGTTCCATGAATGGAAATACTGGCAGTTACAGTGGTCATGTCAGGCTTCTCAGGCATGGTAGATGAACCATGAACGGTGACAAGATTCTCAGGGGTGGCAGACATACCAGTATTCTCAGTAATGATGACAGCCATCTCAGTTGTCTGAGGAATGGTAGTTAACTCGCTTGTGCCAGGATATGTGGTAGAATCAGTTTCTATAAGAATGAGAGTGGTATCAACTACGACAGTCACAGCTGTCAAGGGGACAGAAACATCCATGCCTGCCACATCATCATTATCCAATATTGTGATCACTGCAACACTGAAATCTAGATTCAGGCATGGTCTCCAATTAGCATCAAACTTTTGTAGTCCCTGAATTTCTGCTGAAGTAAGATTAACAAAAAAAGTTTCTTCCATCTCATGAAGCTGATCGTTAATAATGGTTATTTCAAAATCAACTTCAGCTTGGAATTTTTGAAAAAACATTTCCCCTTTCTGTATAGGCTCAAAGTCTTCCAGTGACTTTGCACTTCCTGGAGTTGTCTCATAGGAAACTTTAATAAGATCACTGTGGAACCCAAACAGTCTTTGCACATGTAATCTGATTATCTGTATATCTTCCGAAACCGTGATACTTCTTGAACTAGGGGAAAACTGGAAGACTCCCATAGGTTCAATTTCAGCAATGGTGAAACCTGATCTGGAAAAATTTAAAACCATGAGAATTGATTAAAATACGACTACCACTATAGGGAGTATTCTTTTATACATTTATGATGCTGCTCATGAAGCATCTTATAAATGACATGGCCTTACAAATTCCATATCCAAGAAATGAATGAGCAACAGTGACAGAAAAATTACTTAACAAGTCTTGGCTAAATGAAGAGCTCTTAGGTCTCTGCTATGTTTCTCCATCATCCTGGGGCCACTAACAGAAGGATCTGAATCCTCAGCATTTCTCTAATGATGAGTAAAAGACCACCAAAATCTCTGTGATGCTCTAGACATCAGACAATGTTTCTGTCTACCAAATAGAAATATTAACTAGTACTAGGAACACAATTCTTATCTCCTCAAACTGTCAGTAATGGGACTATTCTCTCATGTAAATGTAGCTAAAACTCTCTATATAAATTGGAAGAAACATCCATGGTTTAAAATTTTATTCTTTTCTTATGAATTTTTATTGTGAATTAATAACTATATCAAAAATTGGAACTGGTGGCCCATCAATCTTAATTCTGACTATGGACATATTTTCTTTGACGAACAGAGTTTAACATGTAAATAACTAAATGTAAATTTGAGTGCCTTTAAAGAAGACACCCCAGGCCTATCCCTCTATATTGTCAAGCACTATCAGTACATAAATTAGTTGTTAGAGTTCAGCCTGTGACAAGACAGTCAGGGTCCAAATTACGGCCAGAACACTGAGCTGTGTAGATGCTAGGTTTATTACCTTATGTATAAATCATTCTTCATTTATAAAATGGGACAATTAGTTATATCTAGTTCAAACAGTGGCTGTTTGGAAGAACGAAGAGTGTATGTGTGTGTGTGTGTGTGTGTGTGTGTGTGTAGAAGCACTATAACACTGAAAGCTATTATTGGTGTTGCTAAAGGCATTTGAATTTATGACCTTTAAATATGTTCTCTGGACAACCATTTCTTTTTAAATGATATATGCATAATGTGTAATCTAAAGCCATGTTTTCACCAACAGATGCCTCCCACATAAATGTGTGTGCACGCACAACAGTCTTGTGCACATATTTTCTACAGTTTACAAATAAGCAAACTGAGGAACAGAAAGACCAAGTAACTTTCCCAAAGTCACATAGCAAATCAGTAGCAGAGCCAGAACTAATAAGTGTGGTTCTCAGATCTGTCTTCTGCTGTTCTGGCCAAGTGCATCTCAGGCATGAGAAAAATAAACTGCTTTTAGGCGGGATATATTTCATTGCAAATATGCTTGGTTCCATATGAATAGTTACAATAGATACATCAAAAAATGAAATAAATTAAAGTCAAAGAGCTACTTGATTGAATAAGTAACATTATTACACTACTATGATGTTTTATTCTTATTTGTTATCACTTGGGGGAAATCAGGTATTTTCAGTAGCTTTGCAAAAGACAGTTTCCTGTAAAACAAGCATATTTGACGCCACAGTTCCTACTGCAGATGGAATTCAGGGTGACCACTCTCAAGTTAAAGGTCATGATGAGTTCTGTAAAGCAACAGAGTGGTGGCTGCTGAGACCCAGCCTCCCAGGCGGCGTCTTTGGCATGCAGGCTCTATGTTGTTTTACAGTTAAATGGTTTGCGTCTGCTTCAAGGTCAGTGACCCCTGTGCTTTCCTCTGTAGTGACTGATACCCCAGACCATTCCTCAGAGAATTTCTGGGTTGAGAATCAGGTTGGTCTTACCGGAGTTGGGCTCCACCTGGAGCACTGCTCCGCACACCTGACAGGTGAATGACGAAGGCCTCCAGCCGACCAGGACTGGGGAAGGTCCACAGCAAAACTCCTTTCCTTTGTTCACCATGGGAAAATGACAGGCTCCCTGAAACAAATGTGAAAAGTGAAGCAGGCTTGCTCTTAGGTTCTTAAATTGGAATTTGACTCCTACACATGTAGTGAAATATTTTCTTTTCCAAAATTTTGGAAGATAACATATTAAAAACTGGGGGAGGGAAAGGTATATAAATAAACTTGCAGAAGCTGCCCTAACCACATAAACCCAACTTTCAGTCCCTGTCTATTCATCACTTATCTTACCCTGCCCCAGCTTAACTGCCAAATCCAGTAGTGAAAAGAGAATAGTGTTAGGCAAGAGTCGACCAGTACTCAGTGTCAAGGGTCAGGCACTGGTTCAAATACTGACCCCAGGATACTTTGGAAATGTGTCTTGAAGTAGTTTATGACAAAATATCACAATGAATGTATGTTATTTTAGGTTACTTCAGAAAAAATAAATGTTACAAATATGGTAGAATAACTTAAATCTAGTCAGTGAGTTTGTGGGTGTTCATTATATTTTATTTTCCATTTTGTTGACAAATTTATTAGAAAAACTCAAAAAAGCTAATCAAGCCTATTTAAAGATATAAATCTATTTGGGAGAACTTCTGTAATTTTAAAATAATCAAGTTATTATAAAACTTCTAAATATTAATTTCATATGTAAACACAGTAACATACACAGACTTAAAGAGCAATGTATTCACAGATACATATTTTTAAATTATCTAAGCTGTTACCAGAACAAAAGTAAATAGATAGATAGAATAGAAGGAGCTGTGCATATCACCAAAATTGACAGAAAGGGTAGGGGAGTAACAAATAAGTGTTATTACAGAAAATAGATTAAAAAGATGATGAAATAGCTTTAATTTAGGGGATGTGCTAAAAGGAAAATCAAGCAGAAGAAGTACTTGATACATTATATCAACATTACCTATCCCGTGGCTATGGAAACCCCAGTAACCAAGGCAGTTCTAATGCTATGGTGGCTCTTAACCAAGCATCTAAATTCACTCTGAACTACTGGGATTCCTGTTGGGTTGCAAGCTGGCCTGTCAATATTGTCATTTTCTGTCCTGGGCTCTCACCCTCATCTAAAGGATTTCAGGTTTTTATTCCATTTTTTGGCTGAGAACTTGAGAAAATGAAAATCTTTCCATCTTCACAGAGAGACTGTGGATCTCAGTTCTTACACAGGATTCACTACATTTATGACTGATGGTACATGGTATTTGCCTGGTGACCAGGAGGACACTGTAAATAAATGACAGGTGGAGGGGGAAGTACAAAGATTCTGAGTCCACTGAGATCTCCTTTATAACTGCCGTCACAAGGATTTGGAGTGGGTTCTGTATAACACGTCAGAGGTCAAACCATCTAATGCTTACATCTTGCTCAAAAAGTTAATGATATAATTTTTAAAATTCAGTATGTAAAGTAACCACAGTTGTTCTATTAGAAATATTCAAGTGGACATGTAAATTAATGCAAAGTTACATCTTTTTAATTACCATATGGACCAAATAAGGTACTCAGAACTACTTTTAACAAACTCTTAATGTACTGGCAAAGCATTCTGCTTAGTGACCACTGTTTTGAGGTAAGGTATGAAGTCTTCAATGTGTCTCAAAAAAAGTTTCCCTCCTCCTCACCAATCTGCTCTTACAATTCTGATCACTTACATATGGAAATACTATATTAGGAAGCTAATAGTTTAGAGTCCAGAGGAAGGATGACCCAAGAAATTGGCCAGTTACACATCTGCCTATCCTATAGGCTGATCCTAGAAACACTACAACTCACCCAGTATTGGGGTCATGTTACCAACAGTGATGAACTCAGGGATTTCTAACCCAGGAGCATATCCTGTGGTCCAGGTCACTGAGAGAGCATCATATGTTCCTGTCCTAGAAATCATAACTTGGCTTGTGCCAGCAGTGATATCCGTGAGTTGAAAAGCAGTGGATTCAAATCCAACCTGAAGAAAAACATGTTTAGATTATTTCATGTTTTATTTGAAAATTTCCAGGGAATTTGAAGTGTTAAATGTCAAATTTCCTTTTGTTTATATATTTCCTTTTTTACAATATATTCAATTGAAAAAGATTTAAGAAATAAAATCTCATATTTGAAAATTTATTCTGCTTCATAATTTAGATTATAATCTATAGCTTTCTCTTTTTGAATAAAATGCAATTCCCTCATTGGACAATATCCAAAAAATAAATAAAACCATAATTAAATGAAAGCAAAAAAAAATTAAATGGCATTTTAATATAACAACCTGATTTGTCTAAAACTGAAATCCAACCTTTTGCTAAGATGTAACAACATATTTCTTCATTTACAAAATGAGCATCATGGACTGGACCTTCTCTTAAGGTTTTCAATTTTTTGATTCAACTTGATATCTTTTTGTGAAGATCAGAAAACGTCAAAGATTTTTTTAAAAAAATAACTGTCCTTTTCACAAGCATCACATCCCAGGACATGTGATTTATAGATGAAATAAGTTCTAGTCAATGAGTTAAAATAAAACCAGATTTCTAGCTTCACATTGTGATTCAGACAGCTCAGATTACCTCTTCTGGTTTCAATAACTGTAAATTTGGAATATAATTTGATCAATGGTTTTATTGTAAGACTTACTCTTCCCTTTTAAAATTAGAAAGAAGAATAGCAGAAGAGTATGGGAGGATGCTGAAAGACAGCTTCTGGAATCACAGAGGAGAAAACAACAGTGACAACTTTTACTTGACACTAGTCTAGAGTCTCTGTCACCAAGATCTCTGGTTAGCAACTGCCAAGAGCTTTGAGTGAGATCATGCTTGCTACATGGCTAGAGGACTATAGGAACATATCCTAGTCACATCACAAGCACACATACACACACCATGTAAATACTGGCAGGAGTACAGAGGATACATTGCACAAATAATGTTGCCCTTCAGGGTGGATGGTAAAGTGTTGTGTACAGTTAAGGAGTAAGAAATACTTAGCTACTCCAAATGAATGGCTTGGGATAAAATGAATTTATTTAATAATAACCAGTGAACACAAAAAACCAACAATGTTTCAGAGACTTTCAGTTAATTCTATTCCCTTACTCATTCTTGAACAAAAGAAAACAAAACCGTTCCTTTCAATATTTTTAATGCTGGTGGATTCCACTTTAGAGGACAGAGCAAATGCACTTGCTATGAAGAAGATACCCAGGAAAGAGTAGCTAAAGAGCATTCTGTAATGGCCAGAGACTGTATCTGCCCATATTCCTACCCATTCAACCACACAGATTCCACATCAGCGTCTGGAGCCAGGCTTGTCATTTGAGCTCCCATCTGAAGGAGCAAGGAGGAATTACATCTCATAACATCTTCAAACAGATATCATGTTGCCATAGCCATAGACAGCAGACCTAGCTTTGTCTTATATGGACAGAATCAAAATAAAAGAAAGTAAGGCCTTTGTTCTTCTTCAAATTGCTGAAATGATTGGGCAATAATTTTTCCTGAGATGAACTTGGACAACTCAGATACTTGGGTGCAACCATATCACAGAAAGCCTTCTAGCATTTGTCTAAGTCAGCACAAACTTGCACAGTAAACCAAAGCCTGAATGGCAAAGACAAACATGAAAAGATCTGAAATATTCACTAATATTTCATTCTAATTTTAATTACTTAGTATAAGTAACTCAAAAGTAAATAGTTAATATCAAGGAAAGACTTGGGCATTTCAACTTTAGGTTGACTGTTATTTTAAAAATTCCACAACTTACATTCAAATTCTACAAGATAAAAAATTTTCTAAAACCCTAAAAAAGTAAACATATTTCCTAACTAGTGTTGAAAGTTGACAATTACTTTTATTATTTTTCTATTATGTCAACTTTGATATTCACAGGATTATTCAGATTGAATGATTGATATTAAGAAACTCTCTAGGAACTTGGTCCTTCTTGTGAAGCTGCCCTCTGCTGGTCGGCTGCAGTACCACACCAGGGCCAATTACCTGAGAATTGGCTGCTTCTTCAGGGACTGGAAGCACAGCAGATTTTGCTTCATGAAGAATGGTTGGCATTCCATAGACATTTCCACTGAGGAGCATCACAGTCACTAGCTGCAAGGTGATATTGGAGCCCAGTGACAGAAAGACCTAGAAACCAACAGCATCAATTACATTTTTTTAGTTGTTAAGAAATGATTTTTCGAGTAATATAGTGAGCCTTTAGCACACTGCCTGAGGTTCCCTTAGTAGCAATTTCATCATTGTGTGACCTTAGTCTTAAAAAAACTCCAGCATTTAGAGTGTGAAGTGAGGAGTAGTCGTTGCATAGTATAAAAACTTGCAAACGTTCCATGTGTACTCAAATAGTCTCAAAAAGGTATCAAGTAGCAGTGTTGGTGAAAAAATCATGTGTCAAGGGAATGGAAAGAGCACACTGTTGAATAATATCAGGCCCTGAAACCCAGCAAAACCCACTTTCTTCCTCTTCATTAATTCATAAAGAATTAATGATTTACTCAAAATGGACAATGAATTAGGTATCTTGATTATTTGAATGTTGAATAAATAAAAATTACTAACATCATGTATTAAATTACCAGTGGACAAAATTTTAAAGTCCAACAAAATAAGGGAAGTTCTGAACTTACAAACTGATGTTACACTAAAAGTATTTTTGAAACTTATAATACAATTTTACATAGAAACATTGTTATTGGTAATGGCTAACCCCAAGTTGTACAATAACCTGAACTATTCCTAAAAAATTTTGTATCTTTGTTAAATATAAAAGCAACCACTTCTATGCAGTCTCTTCTTCTTTCAAATATAATTAACTTAAACATGTGTCATTTCCTCAAATGTACAAAGGGTACACAATAGCAGTTTCAAATGATGTGCAACCTAAGGGCAAAAGATGTTTCATTCTTTCCAAATGACATTTTCTGAGCCAGGGGAGAGCTTAGTGGCAGAGCACTCACCTAATATTTGTTGGTTCAATGTCATACTGTGAAAAGAAATTACATAACTAAACATGAATTTTAGTTCAAATGTTAAGGAAACAAATCATAATATTAAACTTTAATCATGTGTACCCCACCTGTCTGGGTAGCTAGTGATAATTTATTCCCATTTTCTAAAGAATGAAGGATGAGGTGTCATCATAAACACAGAGTCCCTGATGCCTTTCCTCTTAACTCTCTGTTCATGGGCCCATCCCAGACTTGTGTGATGCAGCAGTTCTTCAAAGTACAGGAATTAAACATTAAAATTGAACTGTGGTCACAGCAGATTTGAGGAACAACTGGTCTACCCACAGAAAAGTGGTTAGATGAATTTGAAAAGAAACTTGAAAGTTTTAGGCAGTGATCATGTTCTTCAACATGGCCTTCTATATCCCTGATCCAAGACTACCTCGTCAGTGCTATTTTATATATTTCTCATCACTCTTAATGCCATTTGGGCACAAACAGAAAGAATTTATAGTCCCATGATATCCTGTGCACCCACATACTTTTTAAATTGGTTGTTAGTGAGCCTCTCTTACACTAGACAGAAGGACCAGGATGACAGGAATTGTGTCTCAATCATCTTTGATCAGTTCTGCTTCCCATAAACACCAGCACAGAGATGAGTGCTCAAAAAATGACCCAACCACAAAGGTAAATCTCCTCCTTCATTCCCACTTAAGCCCTTTAAACCTAGACATGTTCCTTCAGTGAACCAATGGTTCCTGCAGTCAGTGTGTGCCTCATCTAAGAACCCACTTCTTAGACAAGTGTGGTAACAGTTTAAACTCCATGGTCCAGGTCTTAAACCTACATCAAGAGTCTTAGCAGAAGCTTTCCTTGTTCAAAGACCCACTTGAAAGTAGCCACATCACAACAGACTAAACATGTCATGGTCTTGGTTGTCTTCCCTTTGGTTGACCTATCCTGACCTGTCTGAAATCCTAACTTTTACCCAGAAGTATGGAGCAAGGAGAATTACATACTCTGCACTATGTGCTGTGTAACTATATTGTGTAATAATATCCCAAACCTCAAAAAACAATGTGTTATATCTCGGATGGGAGGGAGGAAGTGGATCCTTAAAAAAGTCCTGCCCTTGTTTTATAAGCATGTTGCATCTTGATCCAAACATTTACTTTGAAAAACTAACTCACCAATATCTAATTATGTGCAGTTTTATACCACACATCCTCAACTATAGGAGTGAAGAAGAAAGAACCCATGCATTTGAAATAGGTTAATGAAAGAAGTTATAGTAAGAAAATATAGCAAGCTTCTCAGTATGCATGAACTAGCAAATTTTATTTCTGTTCATTGGAAATTAGAAACCATAAGAACAAACTAGTTTCAAAGAAGATTTTAAGAACACTATATATAATTCAAATGTGGTATTAGGAAATCTAAGTGTCTTCATAAACTATGCCATTATGCTGTCCAAGTAAAAGAAAGAACTACTATCATTCAAAGTGATCTAGGTACCACAAAAAGCTACCTAATAGCCAGGCATATCAAATGTCTTAGTCTATGTAATATATATCATATATTTTAGGTGAGTGCAACTTTCAACTGTACACATCAGTTAACAAAATAATACAATAATCTTCTCTGTGGAAGGCTTGTTGGCAAATTAATGCAATATATAAAATGATACAAATCTATTCATTAAAAAGTTAAAGAATAACCCCTAGTATTCATTAGCAGCTTATAATTGACTGTTCAGAATGTGATGTTATGAATGTGTTGGAGAATTTTTCCAGTTATATAATTTAGGCACAATGTATTTTTGAAAATTTCTTCTAATTTGTAAAAGAGACTTAATACAATGATTTTCTGGTTAACTTAATGTCCCACTCTTTTACCCAGTATTGCACTATTTTGGATTTGGAGTTTAGAAATTTATAAATCAGGGCCATGACTTCAAGTCAGTTTCTCAAAAAAAAAAAAAAAACTACAGGCTCATAGTAATAATTATGAACCCCACGTCTCACAAACAAGCCTCCATTTTTCTCTTGTATCAAACACCAAAAACAGTTAAAGACCTAGGTGCACAAAAGATCAAAAGCTTACACAGTAAGCATGAATTAGTGTAATGGACTTGTTGCTTATTCTGAATGACCACCTTTCTTCTATTGATTGCAACTTTATATAAAATGGATGAAACAAATAAGAAGCTACATCATTTCTCTCTTGCTTTGTGTTTTGTGTAGTCTCTTTCCACCACCCTTTATTTGTTGAAAGTAAACCTCAAAACTTTCTGTCATTTTTAGGAATATAAAAGACCAGGCATACATAAATTGAAACTGCAATCTCACATTCAATCCAAGCTCCCTGTTTATGATAGTTCTTGCTTGATTAGGATCTACAAAGAGAAAGAGGTCATACTATGATTTCAGTACTCCTCCAAACCTCAGCCCCAGGACCTTCCCATCAGTCATCTGACACTTCCAGGTTTGGGACAAGAGGAAGGCCTCTTTAAGACAAAAACCTTG
The DNA here is from genome assembly GCF_052094955.1 of Ictidomys tridecemlineatus. Classification (NCBI taxonomy): domain Eukaryota; kingdom Metazoa; phylum Chordata; class Mammalia; order Rodentia; family Sciuridae; genus Ictidomys; species Ictidomys tridecemlineatus. The sequence goes on from NW_027522702.1 coordinate 233,278, forward strand.
TCTCTCTGCTATCCTCCTTTCTTGGCCAACACTGACAGCCACCACAGCTCCATGAAAACAGCGCCCTAATATTTAGGCAGTGATCATGTTCTTCAGCATGGCCTTCCATATTCCTGATACAACTTCATGGCCTCAATTTGGGTGTTCCTCAAAGGCTTCAGAATTCCACTCCTCAGTGTTCCTCAGAAGAGACAACTTATTCTCTTGATGACTTTGTGATTCACCCCATTTTTCACAATGCACCCTACTGATTTTTCACATGGTGACTGCAATCTGGCTACTTTTGGGGCAGTCTTTCATAATCATAAGAGAATTCAATTAAATAATTTCTCTCCTATCATAGAGACTGATGTGGTTTGCACCATCCTTGTAAGGATTAAGATAAACAGTCACTTAAATCACTTTCTGTGGGTTCAAAGACTGAGAAAGACTGCTGGAGTATCTACTTGACCCACAGGAAATTTAGGCCTTTTTATTGCTCAAATGATGGCAGAGAGATGCGCTACTCTCTCTTTCTTAATACTCTCAAAAAAATTATACTGATTTCCAAAATTTCAAGGACAGAAGCAGGTATCAGTTCCTATACTTAATGCAGGCCCTTCAAGTTCCAGAGAGCAAGAATAAGTCTCTCTCACTATACTATCCTGGAACTATGTAAGTATTGAATAATCCCTGCTATTATCTAGATAACTATACTTAGTCATTTATAATCTACAAAATCATTGTCCAATAATTACTATGCATTCCCTAAGGCCTTTTCATTGATATGTTAAAATGTCTAAGCAAGACTCATAAGTAATAATGAGGTAAGCAAAGACTCCCTAAAAGAATAATAAGGACATCACAAACCTGATTCTTTATTGGAACAATGTCAACTTTATATCTGGCACAATCTTGAACCACCAGCTGCATCTCTGCATTTTTTGTAGCAACTAGCTGTTCTTTATGATCAGATGATATTCGAAATCTAACAGCCACATCTCCAAATGTGCCAGCAAGCCTGGTGATATTAATTTGGACAAATCTAATAAGGTCCTGTCCAATAAGTATTGACTGGTGATCTGGATACAAGGCAAATACTCCATGTGGATAATCATTTGCAGACACAGAGAACAATGTGATGCATTTTTCCACATCCAGTTCTGCTCCTCCCTCTACAGAAACTAGCTGCATCACACAGTCCTCCTCTATCTCAGGTATATTATCTGGCAGCAAATGAACATCAAAGCTTGCATCAGTGTCTCCATCAGCCATGGTGAAAAATCCATTGTGGAAATAAAGTCACCAGTGATATCAAATTCACTACTTAATTCCCAGTAAATCTAAAATAAAAGGGAAAAATTCCAACAAAGTTAGATAATCCACTATATTAAACCAAATAAATTAAATATCCCTTTATAAAGTACAAAAATAAATTTTGTTGTGCATCATTACATTCAAAGCCAAATCCTCTAAGTATATGTAAGTTTGTGTAGTATATGAATCACTTCAGGCATTCATTGTAATTTGCAAAACATGATTTAAAATTCTCACTATTTGACCTACTTCTAAAATAATCAAATATTTTGAAGAAAGAAAAGCAATTTAACTAATTTTAGCGCACCAATTCCATAATTACATTAATTAGTGAACCATATATGATATTTTAAAATAAAAATAAGTAGAAAATTTGATGATTCACATCAGAATTTGATTTTGTTTATTTTAAATATAAAGGGAATATTTATAAATTATCAAGAATTTATCATTAATTCCCAAGCATTGTTGAACTCCAAACTATAAAAATTCAACTGAAGAAGTACCAGTTAATATCCATTACTGGAAGAGAGGTTAACTGTATGCAGAAATTTCACAAAATATATTTTTCTGGCAAAAAAAATACCTGTCATTGACTTTAGCCAAATACCAAGAGAACTTCTAAGAGAATCCTCAGTTTATATCAATAAACACACAAATGCAACCCCTTAAAAAACACTTGCTAACTGGAGATATCCTGTTGATAAATAAAGCCTTAAAGAATGTAATAAGTAATTTCTAAAAAAATCAAGAGGCTTACACAGAAAAGGTTCCGTATTTATAGCAAGAAATAAAATACAAAATAGTTCAGTCCTTCACAATGAAGCCTGAGAAAGGTCCTTCATACACTAACTGTAATCATATTGAATTCAGAAAGAAAACCAGATTTGATGAGATCTGCAGAGGCCAGAGGTGCTTAAACGAAGCCTCTCAATTTATCTCAAAAACCCAAGTAATTTTAGTTTTTCAAAAACTTTAAAGAAAAATGCAGGCTCTCTGTCACTCTTGACCACATTCAATAGGTAAATTGGTGTACTTGGAAAAATCAAATGAAAAATAATACTGTAATTTCTCCAAAGGTGCCCTTCACCCTTCTGACAAGGAAAATGATGACCAGTGGTCCTTCCAAATCTGGTGGCTCCACATAAGTCTTCTTAGATAAAGACTCAGGAGCAAAATGAACAACTCCATTTGGATCACCAAACTTTTGTATCTAAAAAAATAAATAAATAAAGACCATTAAAAGAGCAGAGTAAATAAACAACTATGATGAAATTATAGCATCCAACATATTAATGCACCAATAAGCCGAGAAAATAGAAGAAACATAGAAATAACATTTGACTATAATATGCTTACCTACTTGATTAAAAAAAGAGAGTAAACTACTATACTAACTGTTGTCTAAGATGAATAGGTTTTTATTCCATAAAAATAATGGGAACAAGTATGCAGAAAATTATAATTTGCAAAACCTGAAAATGATATGAATTTGATACCTAATTTTTGCTTTATTCATCTTAATTTTCTAGCTATGACATGAAGTGGACAGAGGCAAAAATGCCCTGTAATTTTGCTTAATTTTATGCCTCAAATAGGAAGGACTACACCTCCAGTTGTTTGCTCAAACAACAGTCTGGATGTTGTCAAAGGTGTTCTATAGATATGATTAACCTTAAGGATCAGCTGGCTCTAAATAAAGGAGATTAGCCTCTATAGTGGGTGGTCATTTCCAGCCAACTGAAGAATTGAAAAGCAAACACTGATGTTTCTTGCAGCAGAAGGAAACTGTGCCTCAAAACTGTAACTCAGGAACCTTGCTTGAGTTTGCAGCCTGCTGGCCTGCCCCACGAATTCCCACTCAAGACCCACAGACAGCTTCAGTTCTTTCCTGGGTCTCCTGCCTGCCAACTCCCATAATCACAGGAGACAGTTCCTTAAAATCTCTTTCTCTTTTGCAATCACTCTATGTGTATGTGTCCTACTGGTTCTCTTTCTTCAGAATACTATGACAGAAGTAGATTCTCAAACAAGAGTATTTTCCAAACACACAAACAAAAAAATCAAATAGTGCTCTCTCTCTGTACATTGTTTTCAGTAGCTTACTAATACGGGGCTACTTAATTCCCAGTAATTCTGGCCCTCATGACTAGGTGATTCATATCACATATATAGAATCCAGGTCTAATATAATACCAAATCATTGTGTTAATCAAACAAGTGCATTCTTTCTTCAAAAAACCTGATTTATAGCACATTAATAATTTTTCTTTATTTTGAAGACAAAGATGACATAACAAATACTTCCTCTGTAAAAGTGCAAATATTGCCAAACAAATTTTCTCAAAGATTGTAAAATAAGTATCACTCTCTTAAAACTTTTTAAAAATTGCTAATAATCAGGCTATGTCATGAACAAACATAAAAATAAAAGGGTTTGATCTGTTGGAATTACTATGACTTCTTATGGCTTCATAATTTTCAATTCAACACAAGCATATAGAGTTTCAAACACTATAAATGAATTTGATAAATCTATTAAATCTGAAATTTTGTAGGTAAAGTCAGACTTACAGTTAATGTAATATCTTTAGCTTCGGAGTCTAAGTTAGCGTCTCCTTTCACAAGTTTAAGTTTAATTACAAAGGTCTTTTCAATTTCAATTTCTTCATGAGGATAGATTGTCAGAATTATGGTTCTCACTCCATCTTCTCCATCTCCAAAAAAGAATGATCTGCTCACTGGGTCTGCAATGTCTCTGTTCTGTGGTGGTAAGGTTTCCTGAGAATTGGGTCCTATTATCTCCCAGTTTACCTGCAAAATGTTTTTTTTTTTAAATTTTTTAATAGAGAAGATTAGTTTTAACCAAAGGATTATTGCAGTATATGTAGTATTAGAAAAAAACTAACATACATATATTACAAAACTATTATAGGATAAATCCAGAGAATTCCTACTTCATCAGCTTATTTTTTAATAAAACAATGGCATTTGCAAATATGACCTGCATGTCTATGTAGTTAAATTCCTATTGTAAAATGAACAGAAATCTTCATAAGTTGTTACAAGTAACAAATTTTCACATTATAATAAATGTATTTTTAAATTTCAATAATTCCAAATTTCATATTTTTCATATCAACTATGAAGGAAAAAAACAGGGCACTTGTTTTTGCTTGTCACTTGATCTTCCAACAACACTATATGCTATCTTTCTTGGCTTGTATGGTACTTACAGGGCACATGCCTTCCTGGTTTTCTTCTTCCTTTACTTTCAGTCTTCTTTGCTAGCTCTCTGCTCTGAATGCTAAATTTCAGAAGCCCAGGGCTCAGCTACATACTTTCCACATCACTATCTACACTCTTTGATCTCAAGGTTTCAAACAACTCTCTGAGTGTCAGTGCATTCCTAGTCTGTGCCGCAGCCCTGACCACACGCTGTGCATGCACTCACACACTCCCCTGCCTACTTGACTCCTCCACTGGCATGTCAACTAGTATCTCAAATTAACATGGTAAAACAGAACTCCTGATTCACCCCCAAACTTCTGAATATCAGTAAACAGTACTATTTAGCCAATTGTTCAAACTAAAATTCTAGAAGGTATCCTTGATTCCTCTCTTTCTCTCAGTCTCCAATTTGAACCCAGTGAATTTTCCTCCAAAACACACTCAATATCTATTCACTGATCATCTCTTTCCACCACCATTTCTGCAGAGGGCAATAGCCTCCTAACTTAATCCTGGTGCTTCTACACTGCTTCAATGGCAAACCACTTTCCTAACAGTAGTCAGTGTGAGATGCTTTCGATGACAATCCATGACATTATTCCCATTCTTAAGTCTCTGTAATAGCATCCTATTTTCAACTAGAACTGATCTTTCACCTGGAAAAGGAGATTCTATGTGATTAAATACCTATTGAGCCCTCTAATCTATCTTGTACTCTTGTACCATTATTTGCAAGCCCTGACCACTGGGACCTCTCCTAACTCACATCAGGCTATGTCTCTGCAGGACTCCCACATACTTAACTCTCTAACAATTACATGCCCTCAGCCTTCAGCTTCAACATCATATCCTCAACATCCAATTAAAGGTAGCCAGCAGCCAGGCGTGGTGGAACAAGCCTGTGATCCCAGCTAGTTAGGAGGCTAAAGAGGATGTTTGCAAGTTCAAGGCCAAAATCTTAGCAAAATCCATTTCAAAATGAAAAAATAATAAAGGGCTCAGGTAAAGTTCAATGATAGAGTGTCCTAAGTTCAGCCTCCAGTGCCACACAAAAAAGAAAAGTAGACAGCCGGTCATTCACAAATGTATCTCCCAATTTTATAAACAGAGCCTTAATTGTAATCAGATAATGTGTTTTTACTAATTTTATTATTGTTTAATGATGTTTTCTAAAGTGAGCACTCTGTAAGAACACATAAGAGATCTAATTCACAAATATATTCTTAGTACTTAAAACAGGATCAGCACCTAGAAATCTCCCAATAAATATTTGTTGAAGCTGGGCATAGAAGCATATGCCTATAATCCCAGTGGCTCTTAAGAGGATGCGCAGGAGGATCACGAGTTCAAAGACAACCTCAGCAACTTAGCAAGGCACTAAGCAACTCAATGATACACTGTCTCTAAATAAAACACGCCAAAGGGCTGGGGATGTGGTTCAGTGATTCAGTGCCCCTGAGTTCAATCCCTGGTACCGGGAAAGAAAAAACACATAAAAATAAAAAATATTTGTTGAAGTTATTAATTTAAACAGAATCATTAACTTGCTCTCAAGAATTCCTTGAGGATAGATGTATGTCCAATACACTTTTATGTACTTAATCTTATCCAGAAACCATTTTACCCATACAAAGTAATTAATAAATACTATTTATTGATTGTGAATAAGCATATATATTTGGAGAAGAAAATCTAAAATTATATACAATCTATCAAAAATTATTTTTAAAACCAAAAAAAAAAGAATAACTCTACCTGAATCTCCCCTAAGAGTCTTCCAGTTCTTTTGAGGACCAAGGATAAAATCATTGTGGAATTGGGGTTAGGAACAGAAATGTTGCTTTGATTGAGAAATCTTATAGTGCTAAATGGAGATTCACTCTTGGTTATGGTGATTCTGCTCACTAGGTGGCGCCCAAGGATCGCTCCACCAGTAGCTCCAGTGAGAAGAATTTCAAAAGGCTCCTCAAATTCACTGCATAGCGAGAAGGAGCAATTCTGGGTCTAAACATATTAAAATGCTTGTAAAATCCAAATAACTAGTCATTTTCCAAATTGATCATACATATTCAAGGCACAGTAGTCAGACTCCAAATGGACGAAGAGGGTGCTTAACTGAAAGCATGAATGGTCAGCATCAATATTACATAACCTGGGACAGTTATTAGACTTTCCTCCTCTCTTTTCAGTTGCTTAAGGCTTAAGGCAGTGTACTGAAGGATGTTTCCACATTCTGATTAGAGTTTTTAAGTCTCCAGAAATAGAAATTATCTCTCCTATTTGAAAGGAAACACATACACAATGATGGTCCCTGGACCCCTTTCCCTATGCCCAACATCCCCTAAAGTCTTTCATCTGCTCTTTCTCAATGGGGACATGTATTATGGGTGCATGTTAGAGTCAGATCTCAATATCATGTTTTATGTGGGCCCGCACAGTTTCCTGGATTACCAACCTTTCACTGCCATCAGTGATGGAGACATTTATAAAACTTAAGTTCTGTCCATGCTAAAAGGTGACTGAACTGCTGTGCAGCATATAACTGACGCCCCCTGGAACAGCAGAGGAGCTCTGGGTGATGACATCAGCAGTCACGATGCCATAAGTTCCATGCAGCCTCACCACTGGGATCACAGTTGCTCAAACATACTCCTCCACTGTAAGGGGAACTGGGAGTTAACTGGTACACCGGAAAAAGCAACCAACTTTTATATGATTCAGACAAATTAAACTAGGTAACTAAACATAATGTGACAAGGCAAGCTATCACTTTAAAAACGATTAGTGAAAATTTCATGACTCTTTTTTTTTTTTTTAGGAATAATGTAGTTCACTAGATGTTGAAAGTTATAGTGAACAGTAAAGGTTAGAATCCACACAACCTATTTAGTCATTAGTATAGGCATTTCTTCTCTGTGTACCATGTACAAACATAAAGACTTGGTTTATAAGACAATGTTAGCTGGACTTAAGAAACTTCAAATTTATATATGGATTACAAATTTTATATGGATTAGTTCTAAATAGTTTGTTTAAAGATAATAATATAAATAAATAAAATGTATGCTACTTATATGAATACTTAAAAAATCTACATAAAAATTCTGTTATGGTTTCAGGTCCTTTAAAGTATACTGTGAATATGAAAATGCAACCTCAATGCTTGATTTCAATTTAAAAATTAATTTTAAAATCTTTATTTCTACTTGAGCTCTACTAACCTCAATATATTAAAATATCATTTCATATAGTTCACATATCTAGGGATAAATAAGAGTGCACTTACATAAAAAACTATATATAGAGAGGTATTACCCCATGATTCCTGAAAAGAGAGTGAATCAAAATTAAGAAACGGAAAAAATAGTCAAAATACTATTTCTTTCTTCATGCAAAAATTCAACACAACTTTTACTAGTTGTAGACTAAAGTTCAGAAAATTGTAATATCTTGCATGATTTACCCATAAAAGTCATTATTAACCAATTCCTTAAATTATTTTTTGTTGAACTTTAAAAATGTCGAGATAACCAAAGAATTTTGACAGAAACAATGGAGCCAACAAATTACTTGCCCAAGATAGATAACATGTTAATTTTTCAGATTAAATAGCATTTTTATTTGTTATTTTCAGATATACATGACAGTAGAGTGTATTTTGACATGTTATACATACACGGAGTATAACTTATTCTAATTAGGATCCCATTTTTGTGGTTGTATATGATGTGGAGTTCACTGGTCGTGTCTTCATATATGAATATAAGAAAATTATGTCTGATTCATTCTACTGTCTTTCCTATTACCATTTCCCCTCCCTTCCCTTCATTCCCCTTATATTCTTCCTTTGAATAAAACCATTTCCTAGAAAGGGAGCTTTCTCTTTCTCCCTAGAAAGGGATATAGCCATAATTCTCTGTACTCTTTTTCTATAGAAGGGAACTTCTACAAAGGGAAAGTGATACTCAAACTACTTCCAAAAATAGGATCAAGATCCAGACACTACCTCCACCTGCACCAATAACAAAGTCATTTCAAAGGTAATTATTCACTAAAAAGTGAATATTCACTAATTTCTTATGACATAGGAAATTAAATAATTTAGAGAAGTTTTCATTAAAATGTTTAAAACTGAAACATTTTAATAATCCTAAGGTTAAGTATAATTTTTTTTCTACAATTACTTATTTTTAACCATTTGGCTTTGCCATACACAGAATGGTTCAAGACTTCATATTGATAATTAAAAACATTTTCAAAATTAGTAAGTATAAAAATATAAAGGTATATATGTGTGTGCACACACACATATACACCAAACCAAGAAAATTTTACATATGCAAATTCAAACTGAATACTATGTTCAGGTACTTTCTAATTGAGAAGATGGTGGAAAACATACAAGTAAGCCACTTGGACTTACCTTTGAAAGTAGTATACTTAGGGTAAAATTCAATAATTCCCTCTGCATTATCATTTTTCATTATTATGATTCGAACAACAGAGGTGTTTCCTATTTCAGGAGGTTGATCTATCTGAAGTCCATTTTCTTGGATGATAAAATCATATCCTCTTTGGAAAGTCATAAAAAATAAAATTTTAAAACACAAAAAATAAATAACAAATACATAATTGCTTAGCATGAATTGAAAGATCCTTTGGGATCTTTTAGCTCCTATAACTTAGCTCTATTAAGTATTGTAATACTTTTAAGGATACTCAACACTAAGGTACTCCTTTTTTTTAATGATGTTTTGAAAAGATTTCTGTGCTTCTCCCAATTACTGGCACCTTCATGAAACCAAAACTAATATAAAATCACTAAACTTGGGCAATGTGAACATGGTAAATCTATTAGAAAATTTGGAAGCAACTGAAATAAGACAAACCTCTGGAGATCACTTCTGAGCACATGTATAGTAATGAGCCTTGGGCACTCAGAGAGTAAACCAGGTAGGGGTGAGGTTTACATTGCTAGGTTACAAGAGTTGCTTTAAAAATATAAGGAGTATCTTTTTGTTAATTAAATTTCAAGTTAAACCATCAAGATTTAAGAAAATATTTTAATGAAATTATAATTCCTCTATATTGAGGGCAGTTTACTTATATAATAACATTTCTACAAAAGACATATTTTAAGATAGATGTTATTCTCATGGAACAGGCTTTGACTTACAGGGCTTTATGACACTTTATTTTCTAAAGATAAAAAAATGACAGTGAATGATTTTAGTCCTTACAATTCTCAAATTCTGTTTACCTGATATTTATCACCTACCTTGTACTGAAAATTGAAAAGTGGTAAATAAATATTTTGTATTAGGCAAAATTGGAAAACTGAGGATTAAAATATTAAATGATAATAGTAACTATTATCAGTACTCTGAGATGGGTTGTAAATTAGCTGATTACCATACACTAGTATCAAAGTAGTAGTAATTCTAGTGAGTAGGCAACAAGGAAAAAACACTGTGCTATACTACTTTCTTTTTCAGATCAAAGGAAGTCCAGAAATTTATCTGGAAGGACACACTTCTTTCCCAGAATTAAACTTAAGTAGAAACTACTTTTTTAAAAAGCCAAGAAGGCAAAAATATTTAAGTCCCCTTATAATCAATCAATAACACACATATGATCTCACATTTAATTAGCTATTTCTTCCAAAATGAACTTATTCGATTCAAGGGGTGACCAGTTTGACTTTTAACATATTTAATATGTATAGAAATTCATTCCCATTGCCAGTCACTGAATCATTTCTGGGAAATTAAAGATTTGAATTGTAAGTAAACACAAAACATTTTTCCCCCAGCTAGGATGATGTACCCTCTACTTAAGTCACTGAGAGAGAAATATTTTGGTTTAAAAAGTTTTTAAAGCACAAAATTATGTAACAAATGTAAAACTATTTTCATATACAAAAAAAATTGTTCCAGATTCCTATAAACACAAAAGCTATTCTAGTGGAAGAACCCCCTTTGTGTCCTTTGTAAGCTGTGCAGAGGAGAGGAGCTTGCAAAGCTGCTGAACCTGTGAGCTGTTCAACCATGGGTACTCAAGTATGTGCTAAGGGTGTTTTCCATCTCATCAACTGAGCCAGTTCCATGAAAACAGAGAATGAAAGAGACTCATGATGGTTAAATTTTCATCTTCACTAAAAACATATTGCACATTAATGGCCAACCATCTTCCACTCAAAAATTTCCCCACTTTAAAACTGATGTTGGGCACCACCCATAAGAAAACAATATAGCTTTCAGATACACAATGAAAGATGCCCCTCCCTCCAGTTCTTTCTCAGGCACAGAAATAGCAGGAAGCAAATTCTGCCACCCCAGCAGACCTGTGACCTAGAGAACAGTTAGGATCTCTCCTCACCAGATTACTAGACACAGTGTCATGCTCATTCCCTGCCTGCTCTGAATGAATTCACAGATCAGAGCCACATACTCTGTACATTCAAAAGAAAAATTAAAATTCAGAAAAGTGCAAATAATAACACCTAGTCTTTTTCATAATTTCCCTTCTATGAGCTGTTGGAACATCACATAGGTTGAAAAACAGCAAGAAAAGAATAGTTGTACGCCTCAGTATTGGTGTCTACACATGTAGCTTTATTCATTCTCTCTCCCTCTTTTTTACTCATTTCCTGTTTTTCTTTACCTTCCCTGGAGTTCCACCTTTAGAATTGCTACAGAAAATTCTTCAGGGCCTTCAGGATGGTCGTCATCAAGGATTTCAACAAGCAGACTCTTCACCGTCTCTGTCTCTATGGCTTCAAAGAGGAGCTCTCCTGATGCAGAAACAAAATCTGAGCCAGCATCTGCTGTCCCGCTCACAGTCTTGTACCAGAGTCTCACCAGGCCAAAATATCCACCCGAACGGATGATCATGACATTAGCCTAGGCAAAAAGCATTTTCTCATTTGATTTGTATGTCTAATCTACCAGACAACATTATCACTAATTAAAGACTATTTACCAGGATTATGTCGAAATTAAACATGAATTTATAAAGTATATGCTATATGTTAAAATAATGTTAGGAGCAATTTAATGTGTTTGTGAAAAACTTTAGACTATGAACAAGGGAATACTTTTAAAAAGCATTCACAACATCAAAAACAAAAATAATATTAATATTTTTAAGTAAGTCACACCATACCCCCAGTGCTTCCTCTGATACTCGAAGCTGCACCTGTGAAAAGGAAAATCGGCCATAGGGAAAGTCACTGGCCACCACAGTGATGTTGGCCATGCTTCTGGAGCGACTCAGCACTCCTCCCTCGCTGACTTCAGTGAGCTGATACTCATAGAAAGACTTTTCCTCAGGAATATTATCATTCAAAGCCTAGAGAAGGATGAAAACAATCATTAACAGTAAAATCTGTAAAACTTAAACATTCCTTTTACATATAAAGCAGCAACAGATTCTGCAGTATTACCAACCTCCTCATGGCCCACCCCAACACCACACGCACACACACACACACACACACACACACACACACACACACACACAGAGTGAAGGGCATAATAAGCCAGCAACATTGATACCTGTATCACTACAATGGCTGCAGACTGTCCATCTCACATTGTCAGTTTTCCTGACGTTTGAGCAAATACCCCCACAGAAGGAGGGATGATTCTCCAGAACACTGTGACCTCTCCCCAGATTGCTGGGCCCCGAACAAGGCTACAACAATACAAAAATGTATATTCAATACATTTTGATTGCTGGTACTTTTCCTAAATGTTTACTGAATCTTTCAACAGTAACCAATTTTCATTTATTTCAAGAACTTAATACTTTTAAATAAACTTGTCTATCAATTATAAACTGCAAGAAAGTACTTAGAAAATATTGAGCTAGTGTAGTGTCAATGTATGACAAGCATATTGGCAAAAACTGAACATTAATAGTGGGAGGGAATAAAAAGAAGTTGTTACAGATTTTTAATACATAGGGCATAAAATATGAATAGCCTAACAAACTTCTCCAAAGAATAATAAACACTTCATACATGTGCATACTAATGTAAAAGGATAAATAATCATCTTTGGATAACTAACCCAAAGATAAAATATTGAGTCAAGGGCTGGGGATGTGGCTCAGCGGTAGCGCACTCGCCTGGCATGCGTGCGGCCCGGGTTCGATCCTCAGCACCACATACAAACAAAGATGTTGTGCCGCCGATAACTAAAAAATAAAATAGTTAAAAAAAAATATTGAGTCAAATCTGGCCACTTCATTGATGGCTGCCACCTCTATTCCTCATGAGAAATTTTGAGAGAAACAGACATTCCTATGATCATACTAATTCAGTTATATGATAAGTCCTGACATTGTAACACTTAGAATAAAAAATCTTTGACCTTGATGTTTTTTTAAAAGATGGTTTCCAGCTAAGGCAAACATGCTAACAAAGATGGAATATATCTCCTATATTGCACATTTAGCTACAGAATAGGGCTGAAAGCATGGACTTTTGATCTCAACGCCAGGAGCTTTCCTTGGTGTAGGTTATGCAAATCATCCATTAGTCTGAAACTTTTTTGGGATCTAATTTCTATTTCAGTCTAAAAGGTGCAGCATTTCCAAATGATGCTACATTTATGTAAAATCATGATGCATGAACACTGTATATGCACTAAGAATGGTGTACTACGACTAATCCTTTAAACAATGTCATAACCCCGTAGAAGCAAAGAAAAATCTTGAAACTCTTACCTGATGATAGCAGTACCATTATATTTAGCTGAAGGCTCCCCGATGAGGACATGCCTAAATGATGGAGCTATCCCAACTTCTCCTGGCGCTCCCCTTTCTCCCAGAATGATTATTGATGCACTACCTAAGTTGATGATGACACATAACACAAAAGGATAACTACCCAAAATACATACAGTAATGCTAGAATTTTCCTGACCACAGATTTTGCTTTTTGTCACAGACCCATGAATAGGATGGAGTTTTGATAGCAAAAAAGACATGTAACAATACAAAGTTTTTATAATTAAACTCTGGGCCATTTTTTACTGTGATTATTGTTGATAGAACACACAACAAAAATTTTCTTGAAACATTCTCTACTGATCCAAGTAACAAGTCATCACAGGAACCATATGATGCCTGTTTCTGAAGTGTCAAAATACGTAGTTTCTAGTTTCAGATGAAAACAGGTAAACACTACATATCAAACATAATGTGTTAGTTTAAAACAATGTTGAATTATAAAAATAATATGTTTCCAAATTTAGGAAATCAAAACCATTATTAATATTTCAAATAAATAATTCCAAACTTACATAAGACAAGCACATCAGAGCACATATGGAGCATGCATGAGGCCCTGGGCTTCATTCCCAGCAGAAAGAAAAGAAAAGGAAAGGAAAGGAAAGGAAAGGAATGGAAAGGAAAGGAAAGGAAAGGAAAGGAAAGGAAAGGAAAGGAAAGGAAAGGAAAGGAAAGGAAAGGAAAGGAAAGGAAAGGAAAGAAAAGAAAGAAAGCACATGACAAAAATGGGATTACATTGAGCATGTTGTTCTGAAACCTACTTTATTACCATAACAATTATTCATTTTCAATGTAGTTGTTTCTCTGCCACATCATTTTGAATGATTGCATAGCATTCTGCCACATTTAACCAGTCTCCTAATATCACATCATTTAGGAAGCTACCATAATTAATTTTATAATGTTGCTTCATAAAAATGTTTTATTTAAAAAGTCACAGCTGAGCAGTATGAAATCTGACCTGTCTTACCAACATGGGGTATTATAATGTTAATTTAAAAGTGTACTTACCTGAGTACATCTTTATGTTTTAGCAAAATTTTAGGAATTAGAAAACCTAACATTGCCTATCTATGTAACTACTAATTATCTGCTTTAATCTACTTTTTAATTTCTAAAATTTTTCTTACCTTTTGCGGGAGATATTTCTACCTCATCAATTGGTAACAGGTGAATTGTATAATGCCTGTCATTTTCCAGCATGGTGTCTTGCAGTGCATGCAATTCAATGGTCTTCTGAGACTCCATCTATAGCAAATGAGAAGAAAAATAAATCTTCCAGATTGACCAAAGTCAAACTTTGAGTGTTTTTATTAGCAGAATAAGGTTTATGCGTATAATCACTTTTTCAGTCCTTTCTGTTGCCTAGAATAAGGGTTGCATCTAGGGAGAATTATTATACAAAAAAGTCAACTCTAACTATAAATTCCATTTATGCTCTTAATAGGAAAAAATTTAAAAAATTAACTCATCTCTCATCTCCTAAATTTACTGAAAAATTTCAATACTGGAGTTCAATCTTTTAGAGGACAAATGGTTACATCATAATGTAAACTGTAAAAAGTCACAGATTTAATATCTGTAAGGGGAGTTGGCTCCATTCAAGAAGAAAAACAAGCAATGGATGACCTGAGATTATAGTCACAGCTGCAATCGATAGGCTAGAGACACTTGCTGTAGTTAATTATCACTGACATTCTTCTAATGGCCTATTGTCAATGTTAAGTTATCTCTGGCACCTTCCTGGTTAACAATAGTACCACAGGCAGCAATACAGGAGCCTAATTCATAAGGAAAATCTAGTGCTTCCATCCAGGAACCTGGAATTTTATATACACATTTCAAGGTTTTTTTTTTTAATCTTCACCTTTCAGATTTTGTTTTCCTTTGTTCTTATATGTTCCACTTGTTTCTTGCTGAATGCATCCTGTTTTCTTATAATTTTTTCCCCTTGTTGTTAAAACACAGGAATCCTATTTGTTTGTTTGTTTGTTTTTGAGATGAGGTTTCAAGGTCTTGCTATGTTGCCCAGGCTAGTTTTGAACTCCTGGGTTCAACAGAACTTCTCACCTCAGCTTCCCAAGTAGATGGAACTACCTATGCATACCACCATGCTTGGCACAGACTATTACTGATTTTATGTTTCATTCTTTTTGTTTTTGTCCTGAATCTTAGGAGCACATTTTGTATTGATCCTCTTCTGGTCTTCAGCCTTCAGCACTATTTCCATTGGACAATGGATGGCCTTTTATTTCTATTTAGTCTTTGTCCTTTATCTGTCCATTTCTTTTGTTCATTTTATTTTGCTTTTTGGCACTGGGGATTTGAACTCAGGGATACTTTACCATTAAGCTACGTCAGCAGCACTTTTTAAATTTTTGAGAAATCGGTCTCCTAAGTTTCTGAGGCTGGCCTTGAATTTGGTGATCCTTCTGCCTCAGGCTCCCAAGTAGCTGAGATTATAGTTGTGCACCACCATGCCCTGTTTGTTGTTTCTGACCTGGGGTCTCACTATTTTGCCCAGGCTGGTCTTCTGAGTTCAAGTGTTCCTTTCATCTCAGCCTTCAGAGTAGCTGGGATTACAGGTGCTCACCAAAGTACCTGGCTTCTGCCCTTTAAATACCATTTTTCAAATCCGTCCTCATCCTGTCACTCACTCTTAAATGCATTGTTTCTGCTTCTTAATTTTTCTTTCAGTATATACTATTAAAGTCATCCACATTTCTGCATGCAGATTTAATTTAACCTTTTAATTGGTGTGGACAGTCCACTGTTTGCATTTACAATATTTTCAACATTTATCTAATAAGGACTATTAACTGTTGTAAATAATATTACCACGAACATTCTTCTACATGCTTCTTTGTATTTACAGTAATTTCTCTGAGGTGCTATTGGTTGAAAATATAGTTAGCGCTCATAATTTTTGTAATCCCTATTTACACATTTGCCTGCTCAACCAGTTTTTTTTTTGTAACCCCAGAATCAGTGTTCAGGCACTTTTATGGTCATTTGCAGAGATGTGCACACTGGCAAAAACTCTGAGTCATTTTAACATATTTTTCATTTTAAATAAGCACTGCAACTCAGACTTGAATAGCTTTTCTAACACAAAACAATATTTTCTCCTTATAACATATCACAAACTCCTTGTTGAAGACTGAAGATTTCAGCTCTACACTTGGAGGCCATTTAAAACAGTGAATTCCCCAACAGAAAATTAAAATGGAAATGAAATGGAAATACATTGACAATGACAAAGACATCTGTTTACATTATGAGAGTGGAAACAAGAAAAGTCACGTCTTGTTCTACCTCAGGTGGGAATGTGCTCATTGGGCGAAGCTTATTTTCCACCACTATTTGTGTGTCCACAAATGACTGTGAGAGAAGCAAGAGTACTGATTTGGAGATTTACAAATAAATTTTAGTCAACAGGCAAATTCACAAATGTAGCGTTGTGGATAATGATCAACATGCATCATAAGAATCAAGAAGAATCATTACACAGTTATGTTGCCACCCACCTTACTACTCTAGATATAAGGCAGTTTCCATGTGGTATGATCTCCATTTCTCAAAAAAATTGACAAGAAGTAATAGGAAAAACCACTGACAGGTGATTACAAGTAGCAAATGCCAATGTTTTTGGAACACTAGTTACAAAATATAAATGTTCTGGGATAAAAGGTGATGGGGAAGTTTCATGGGGAAATATATTTAGAAGAGTTTCTCTATTAGAGATTCAAAATGTATGCAAGTAATTTTTTAATTGCACCAGGAAAGCTTTCTTAATTCAGTTTGGAGTTTCCCAACTCTATTTGAACACTCAATCTTTTAGAGCAATTATTATTCTGCAGAACAGCAGTACAGAGCAGTGGTTCAAGAAATGCTACTACAAACTACATTAGGAAAACAAAAACAGTTTCTCAGCTTTTTGAAATTTGAAGCCATTAATTTTTGATCATACAATGTAGAAAAAAGTTGAGCTTTACTGTATTAAGTTGAGGTATCAACTTGATATTTTATTAGAATTTTTCTAAATGACTTTAAAACTATTTTAAAGGTTTTTGGAAAGCATTTTCTAAGTGTTAGGGGGTTGGTTAGCCTCTTTCCAACCATAACATCATGTAATCCTTATAGTCTTTATTCAAGTTCAGCATTACTTATCCTTGGTTTGCATTAGAAAACCAAATGTGAGAAGAATTAATGAACTTTCCTGGAATCACATGCTAGCAAATGGAAGAGTTAAGATTTGAATCAAAGTTAACTAGCTATGGACTCTACATCGTTTTTTTTCGGTGGCTACTCCCAGTATCACAAGAGAATTAAGACTATAAAGTGAGTAAAGTAGATGAGTATAGGTGACAGAAAACTGCAACAGCACATAAATCCTTGAGAAAGTGGAACTAGGGAAAAGAGAACACTGAGCAAGAAATGTAAAATGCAGAGAAACAAATAAGAAATACCAGAACTATAAAAGCCATGGTGAAACAGAGGACTCTCAAAGAAAGGTGTAAGTATCAAATACTGACAGGAATCAATGCAGTGGAAAATATATAACCAATTCTTCAGTGGAGTTAATTTGCATTAGTATGAAAAATAAATGCTTAAGATAAATTCTAAAGTAAAAAGAGCAAGTTACAGAACAGATTGCAGACTGAAATTCCATTTGTGTAAGAATAAGATACATATGCTTGAATATGCACAGAAAAAAAATTGAAATGCCATATAAGAAACTGTCAATAGTGGTTACCTCTGGTAAGTAGTAAAGCAAGATCTAGGAGAATTCATGGGGATTTTACTCTTTTCACATCCATCTGTATTGATTGAGGTTTACATGAAGACACATATTTTTATAACAAATTAAAATATAAAGATGGATGGAAGGGACTTCTAAGTTAAACTGGCAGCAGGCTGATTGGGGGAGATGCACCTTCTTCAAATGCATATATAGACACCATAAGGGACCTATACTGACAACAAAGGAAAAAGAAAGTGAGAAAAGGTTTCTAAATTCAAGGCATAATTTTCTCTTATAGAGGTTTCAATCTAGGGTTGACTAAATGGCACATATACATTCCCCAGCCTGAACATAAATAACATGGAGAACCAGAGGATTAAGACCATTTGCTGAGGTCTCTGAACTCCAGGCCACAGAGACTACACCTACCACAATAACTGGCTGCCATAAAATGCAAAGCTGTTGTGGTCCTACTCTCCTCAGCTCTTCCTCTTCACATCAATTCTGATCCTACAATTTACATTATGCATAGAGTGAATGAGATGGGAGTGATGTGTTACATCCCAGGAATTACACACTTCACGTGAGTACACTTAATAAGGTCCCAAGCATAAATGCACATTTTCCTAGAAGTCCTAACAACATTTAAAAAGTGAATATATTGGATCTGAAGTAACTTTCCTATGTTCATACATGAATACACCACTATGTACAACCACAAGAATGGGATCCTGAATAAGTTATACTGCATATATGTATAATAAGTCAAAATACACTCTGCTGTCATGTGTATCTAAAAAGAAAAAATAAAAATGAAAAAAAGTTCATCTATTACAAAATAGGTACAAGTAACACTAAAGAGAACTGCATGAGTGAAGAGATGAAAAATAAGAGATGTTATTTAAGAATAACAATGTCAAAAAATGTAATTAAAAAAAAAAAACATTCCCCAGAAGCAACAAACAGTAGGATCCAAGCTGCAGAAAATTTTATCAGCGATATACAGAATAAGTTGGGATTTTTAAAATCAGAATGCAAAGGAAAAGGTGGAGATAAAAATTATTTGTGTCACAGTGATGTCTCAGAGCATTAAATTTAGTCTCTCTGTGTGTTTCCTTTCCTTTGTTCTTTATTCAGGGGCAATTTTACTTCTTCCAGGCTACGTTGAAAGCAAAGTTTCTAGGAAACTATTGAGCTAAAGGGAAATACAAGATAGGGAAGAAATAATAGTATTCTTGGGATTGAAATCTTTTGAAGAGGTAGGAAGGAAGCAGGAATGGGTAGAGGGAAAAGAACCAAAATTAGCAGAAAAATTACACTTATTCAGAGAAGACCAAGGGAAAACAGTAGGAGAGATTCTCAGAGCAAGCTTTTCTTGAGCATGGCTCTACCCCAGATCTCCATGTAGATTTTCTGATGTCCAGTGAGATCTTATCCCATCAAGAAAGGACTCATTACCCCATGTGCTGGGAGTATTTCAGACAGACAACTCTCATCTTCAGGCTTCTTTGGAAATTGGCTCATCTGAAGAAATACCTCTCCTGTAGGTCAGATCCTCTTTCTGGCATAGTTCACTCGTGGTGACTTACACAACACAAAAGTATGAAACTCAACGCTTCTAAAACTCAGGAAAACTTTGAATTGTTAGTCCCTTTTGAAGGCAAGCTATAGTGTGTGGTAGTGTCAGTTCAAAACTCCATCATAGCTTGCCTTCAACCCTGCACAATGCTGCTGCTTCTACTTGAACAGATGTTGATCTAAGGAGTACTCTCTCCAAAACCTTTAGGCCCTGAATCTCATAACTTTCTCACCAGGAAAGACCTACTGACATATCATCTGTGGACATTCATCAGTCCTGGAGGCTTGCACACTTCTGTAATAATATGAGGCTCAGATATCCTTCATGCAGAAAGACATAGTCAGAAGTGACTTCTCTAGTGCCAAGAAAGAACTGAAAAGATCACAAAGAGAATTTCCCTGTAAGTAGGGGAAGAGTAACTCTCACAGTCATTGGTACATTTTAAGGCAGTCCAGGAAGCTATTATACAGTTAACTGTGGTACCACTAGGGCTGCCCTGTAGACTAGTATCTCAATTGTCAAAGTGAGCATTGCTGTGAGAATTATTTGTGAAATTAGAGATCCACCTGTGTAGTAGTAGCCATAAGCAGGACCAGGAAAAGACTGCAGGGGTTGTCAAAACCAAATTAGAACCCCTGTCCTGTAGATATGGATACCTTAGAACTAGATATGCAAGAACAATGGTGCTGCTATACAATTGTACATAAAGGAAACTCAGCCTTCAACCTGTTTAAGACTGGTGACAATTAGCAAATAGGGTCAAATCCAGGAATAAATCCATCCTTCTTGAGGCTGTGCTCTGAAAAGGAATGGCTTTACCCAATAGGGGAAAATATAACATTATTTTCCATTTGGTATAGATGTTCAAAACCAGAAACCTTTTGTAATCACCTGAGAAGTACATCTAGCATTTGGAACCTGGTAACTAGAAAAATATGCCCTTTATTACCAAGGAAAACCTTCACAGAAATTCATGACTCATTTCTAAATTTTAAATTCTTTGTATGCTAGGTGAGAAATTTTCAGATCATAGCTAAGGTATGCAACCTAGATGTTTCCTGACTCACAGCTTATTAGATTCTGAGAAACAAAGGGATGCTATATCAGCAACACCTGAAATTTAATGCCATTAGAGCAACCAATACATCAAAAATGGTAATATTTAAGGAGCAAATAGTCTGTCAGAGGGCATCACTAATTAATTTATTATTCGCCTATTAGTATACCAAAAGAAAATTCTGTATTTCTTTCTTTGGTTGTGAAAGCTCTGAAGAAAAAAAAAAAGCACGACCCCTAGTTTCTGGTTCTACTAGTTGTAGAAACCAATCATATGGTCAAAGAGATCCTGTTCATTCATCAAAGTAAAGTAGACAGAACCTTTCACCTTCACTTGTTGTTGTAGAGGGCTGAGATACATACGAAAAGATTGTAATGGGCTTCCCATTCTTAAATTATGTATCTTGATTCAGTTTTCTGAGCAGCTATAATATCAATCTTTTTCTCAAAGTGTACAGGGATGTTAAAAATTTCAAGCATTTGTAAAGCTGAGACTATCTACGAGATTGTATTAATATGAGACACAATCAACCTATTCTCAGTATAAAAGTTTTGCATACTCAGAACTTTGCCTTTAGTCAGAGAAGGAACTGTAAGATGTTGGCTGTGGGATAGAAATAGAGTGTGAATTAACCAATCTGACAGCAGAATTGGGAGTTTTCTCCCTCTTTCTCTCTCAGAGAAGAATTTTTTAAACAATATCTTCATTTTATTTGTATGTAGTGTTGAGGATCGAACCCAGTGCCTCATGCATGCTAGGAGAGTGCTCTACCACTGAGCCACAACCCCAGCCCTCAGAGAAGAATATTTTTTCCCCACAGTGTAGGGAATTTCAAAATATTCCAGATGTATTAAATACTATCATATAAATTCACAGTAATATTATGCTAAGAGAAATTAGACAAAATTAGAGAAACTACAAATTATAAATATCAAATTAGAGAAATATAACAGGAGTCCTCATGCTGCCATTACCTCATCAAAATGAAGTGTCCCACTTAAAGGGCTGAGATTATCCTTAGCTTTCTCGTCTACAGTCCACCGAAGTCGGACGGCACCCTTTCCCCCTGGGGACCGAACAAATGTCAATGTCACATATGAATTGTCATCAGAAAACAGGGAATCATTGACCATTATCTGAAAGAAAGAAAATCCAGTAACATAAAAAGAATAACAGAAGAAAAAAACAGAATCTTCTTTTCACGATGACTGCAGTTTTCGAATTTAGAATTCAATTCATGAAATGTTACAATCATGGCAGAGAAAAATATTTCACCCCACTTCCTGTCCTTCTTAGACACTCAACAACATGGAATTTCCCATCTTCTCTTGCAACTAGATAGAGCCACTGAATTCTTGTGAGTAGATTATATCTAGGAGCAACATATGCTGCTGACACTCTGGCCATAAACTTCCACACAATCCTCCATATTCTCTCTTTTCCCATGTGTCAGGTGAATAGAGAGGATTCCTAGGACCTAAATGAGAGAAAGAAGGAGTCTGATACTTGAGTTATCAGTTAAAGACAAGGTATCCATAACAATTAGCCAACTAGGAATACTGGCATAGGACTCCTGTATAAATAATAATATTATGGGAAGGAACTAAGATTTAGGGTTTTTTGTAAAGGTGTTCAGGCTCCCCACATAATACAGACTTCAAACTGTCCTCTCAATTATCTGCAGTTTACCTACGTTAGTAAAAAGAGGTTTTTAGTTAAAAGAGATTTAACTTGATTTAAAGAGAGGAGATTCAATACATTCATTTGCCAGAATTTTTTTAAACAAGTCCTTATTAAAATAAGTAATTCAAATGAATTACATATGTTAACTCAGTGAAATAAAGTCTGAATTGAACCTACAATATCCACCTTCAGTGCAAATGCAAAATAACACAATGCTTCCATTTTTAAGGCAGATACAAACTTAACAAACATGAAATATAGGTTGGTTGGTTGGTTTTCCATGAGACTTTGCATTCAAACCAATAATAGAGATTTGGAGCTAACTGATATGTGTTGAATTTCCATTATTTGTCAGTTCTTCATACACTTTGCTTTTTTTAAGATTCACAGAAACTCAGAAATCAGATGTGTATGCATATTTGGCAAAAAGGGGGCCTGGAAAGTAGTTTGATATTTAGACTGATATTTACTAAGAAAGAAAAAAGAAAGGAATCCATTATAAATCAATTGTATACCTGTGATGGTTTTGATTCCACAGATATAACATTAGTTTGGGTTTCATATGTAGATTTCTGTAGATCTCTGATATTCCTAGTGTCTTGGCATATATACTGCATTATTCTATGAGCAGCTTATGAACTTTGACACATTAATACTAATCTTTCCTCAATATTCTTCAGTTCTCAGTCTAATCTGTGGCACAATTAATGCTAACAGAATGTTTACTATGTGTGCAATGTTGTATGTTTATATACATGTTAAAAGATAAACTCCATGTTATTGGGGACTTTCTCAATAAAAAAGATGGGATATAAGGAAAGCAGCTGGAAAGAGCTGCCAAGAAGCTATTCATTCTACACAATAAAAATAGCAACTGAGACTTAGTGTAAAGAAATCCCAGGTACATGAACTCATTTACTCCACATAACAGTTATGAGGAATTATACACTGCAGACTTAATAACCTGAATCTCACTTGTGAATCTCAAGACAAATTGGAAATTTAAGGCTATTTCGATAAGATGTTATTTCCAGGCATGATTCAATTAGGTTTAGAGCACAAAAGTTTATGTTAGCAGTTAAGATAAAATGAATAAGCAAAAATTACTTATGAATAGTAGCATAGCTTTATTTTCCATATAGGGAAGAGAAACTTAAAAACGCAATATCCAACATCCAACTCCAAAAGTGTGATGAACTCCAAAGCAAAAACATTAAGGTTTTACCACCTGAAGATTTCAACACTAAACCTGAAATTTTAACCTAAGCTCATAAGCTAATAGAGGAATTTTATTAAAAAATTAAGTTACTTATTCATACATATTAAAATATGCAAAGAATTCCACGTGGTTGAAAATACACAAAATATTAATGCTGTCTCTCTTAGGATACTAATATTATGGAAAATTTTACTCTCCTCTTTAAATTTGTTTTATTTTTTTCAGACTTTAATGCTGTCTGAGAGATAATCACAGCTATTCTTTTGCCAACCCATCACTCCTTGGAAACACTTGTGCAGTTTTTTGCCAAGGAAGAAAGAGAGTTTCATGGAGCCACAGCAAAACTGTGCTCTGTTCCTTTTATAGTTCCTATTTCCTAATGAAATTGAAATTTCATTGACCAAATCATTAGGTAATTATTAAGCTCTATTTTTATTCTGGAGTGTATGAAAAGCCCAGCTCTGAGAGGTAAGTTGTAGGTCTAGCCTTTCATGCACAGGACAGTAAAGACAAGGGGCAGTCAAGCAGTTTAATCACTGAAAATTATCCACAATGATCAAATATAAATGATTAAATAAAGGGAGTGATGACATATGTAATCAGGAAAGTTGCTAAGGATCTTTATGAATATTTCATCTGGGAATTTCCTTTAAAAGATAAAATCATAATAATTATGGCCCAGAGATCATGTAATAATAATAATTATGATAGAGTCATAGTACTTTCAGATGTGGTGATACTTTAATATTAGTTGCCAAGCTATGCCACACAAATATTTAATTCTTATGATTAACCAATCATAAGAATCTTTTTTTCCCTCCCTCAGAAGATGAACCAATAATAAGTGAACTCCCTCTTTCAGGTCTTGGAAGAAAACAGCCAAGTGAGAAGTGAGAAGTGAAAGGGAAAAACATGACAGCATACCAGAACTGAGGGAAAATTCCCTCATCAACTAAACCCATCCTGGGATGCCACATTCAGGCCATGACAGTCCTGTTATGTGGCCAGGATGGTGATCTGTAGAATAGACAGAAAATAAAAGGTATGGACAAAAAGTACTTCTTGTTCTAGTATACTCAATAAATAGGAAATCGCATTCCCTCTGTAATTGTCCGGTGTTAGGAGCTCACATTATATGAAGCTGTATGTATATGTTGGAGGATTGGCCCCTAAATTAACAGCAAACTCAAAAGATAATTGAAGAGAGATTTGTAAAGGAAGAGTAATGAAGAATTTCAAAACAAAAGTAACAGACACTTTTCTACTTAAAACTATATGAGAATTTCACACTCCCCTGATATATTTAACTTACAGTCTGTTTTTCAAATCCAAATACTCCAAGTGGGGAATCATTCTGTGGAATAATTACAGTTACCACAACATCATCCCCCAGTCTGCCACCTCCAGCCACATGGATTAAGGAAATATTGAACAACTCCTTGAGTTCAACCTCAGCATCATCAATTATGGTGATTTGTATCATTGCAGTAACCTACAAAAGAAAGGAAAAAAAGGAGAGAGGAAGAGAAAAATAGAGATAGGAAGGAAGAGAGGGAGAGGAGGGGAAGGAAATATTGCAATAATTTTTCATTATATATATTTCAATAGAAACTTAGAAACATGACACAAAAGAAAGAAGTAATAATTTTGCCTGTTAGATTTGTAATACTTTTAAAATCATGATATTTATAGTAGTTGAAAGTCAGAAATTTACAGTCTGCTATTTTTGAGATAAAACATTATAAATGTAATAAAATATAGTATTTTTACAGATAGAAAGAAACAAGAACTTTTTAATCTTGAAAAAATATTATAAGTGCTATGAATGCTCTAACAACTATTGTACAAACATAAAACCTAGTGTGCTTTGTTTTATTATATGAAAGCAAATGAAAGAATAAAAATTATCATTGACTTCTGCAATTCATATAAATGCTATTGATTTCAAATATATATATATATATATATATATATATATATATATTTAATGTAGGGGAAAAGAAAAGCAGGAAGAAAGGCCAAATTTGATTTTGGGGTTTTTTTAAAGATTTTTTAAAAATCAGGATTTAGTTCATTTCTCTGAGTTTATGTTAAAAGTTTTATAAACTTATAAATAAACTTGGTTCACCTTGTGATTTCCCTAGTGGTCATAAACCTATACTAGGTATATATTCAATATTTAAAGTCTCTTTTTGTATGACACAGGTAAATTCCAATACTTTGATATAGATCTTTACCAGAAAATGAAGTTTTCTACCTAAAACCTTTAATTTAACAACAAGGAGAAGCAAGAAATCTGGATGTCACACTCAGATAAACGAAAGCTTGAACAAAATCAAATGGTAAAATGGAAGCGCATTAAAATGTGTGCACCTCAAATTGGTACTGCAGGATACAGACTGTCTTCCATATTGATGTGGACTTCAAGGATCAGGATGATACTAAGGATGTTGGAAAATGATGAGACTTCAACTATGTGCTCAGAATTACTACTGATGACGTAACTAAAGTTGGAAGGTTGCTTTGGTGAAAAATCAATTTTTAGTTTCTGCTTTTAATGTAAAAATTTCATGTACTTAACATTTCCTCCTCCATGTTAATAGGAAATGATGCAAATTTCTAAATCTGATAATAGAAAACAAAAACTCATGATTTCAAAAACATTAATTATAATAGGTCTCTATGTGTAGAAAAATGTAGATTTGCATGCTTATTTTTTAACAGAATTTCCTGAGCCCCTAGGGGCAACCAATAAGTTTAT
This sequence comes from Ictidomys tridecemlineatus, assembly GCF_052094955.1. Classification (NCBI taxonomy): domain Eukaryota; kingdom Metazoa; phylum Chordata; class Mammalia; order Rodentia; family Sciuridae; genus Ictidomys; species Ictidomys tridecemlineatus. The sequence continues at coordinate 259,644 of NW_027522702.1, forward strand.
GAATACTATGCAGATTTGTCAAGGCAAGAATAAAGCTACCTATAAATTCTGCTATATGAAGTTACTAATATTTTCATGGTTGTGCATATGCCTTTTCCACTTTTCATGGAAAATATTATAAAGATATCTCATTCTTATATATTACAAAACACCCAATTTAGAAAATTTATAATACTTTGGGAATATTTTGTAATTTTTAAGCTTGGTAGACCTAAGTCTAGAATGTCATTTATTTTTCAGGTTTTAGTAAAATAAAGTAAATTTGAGACATTAATTTAATATTTAAAAATTTTATTGGAAATTCTAAATTAAAATATGCATTTATAAACATTAAGAAATAAATAGAGGGGGTGAGGTTGTGGCTCAGTGGTACAGTGCTTGCCTAGCATGCATGAGATATGGGTTCAATCCTCAGCACCACATAAAAATAAAATAAAAGATATTGTGAAAAAATTGTCCTTAACCTTTATTAAAAATAAGAAATAGAATAAAAGCATTTGTGATCATAAATACAGTCAAGTTCATCACGTAGGTTTTTATACACTGCAGGCACCTCTAAGTCAATCATTATACTGTTTTAGAATTTTTGGTTTTTTAATGGAATCAGGTGGGGAAGTTCAAAAAAGGGTGAGCTAGGCACAGTGCCTATAATCCCAGTGGTTCAGGAGGCTGAGACAGGAGGATCATGAGTTCAAAGCCAGCCTCAGCAACTTAGGGAGGCACTAAGCAAGTCAGTGAGACCCTGTCTCTAAAAAAAAAATACAAAATAGAGCTGGAGGTATGGCACAATGGCCAAATGCCCCTGAGTTCAATCCCCAGTATTAAAAAAAGGGGTGTAATTCTTGCTTCTTAAATTTCTCTTCCTAGGCCCACATTTATTAATAATATCTGTGTTTGACTTGACACAGAAACATTCAGAGTTATAATACAACTGGCAATCATTAATGCATGCTCATTTGGTAGATACCTATAAAATTCTTGAAGAAGAATCAAAAAATACTAACATGTTCATGACAAACTTACTTGCCCATCTGCAAATTCAAGAATCCCTTGAGATGGATTAAAGTCTTCCAGGCCAGCAGTGCCTGGTATTGCTTTCCAATAAACATTTACTGTCTCAAAACTTCCAGCCAGCCGGACTACAGGAACCTGAAGAAAGTTCAAGGGTGGAGGCACCTCATGAGCAGTAATAACTCCACCAACATCCTCGAATAAAGAACACATGTTGAAAAGTAAGACAAAATGAGCAACTATCCTAAATCATCATCTTGTAACTTTTTTGCTTCCACTTATATCTCATACTTCACTCTTCAAATTATAAGTTAATAGAACGGAAATAGGCATGACAGGTTTTTAGAACTTTTACTCTGAAATTTCACAAAAAATAAACTTGATGAATCCTTTGAGCTGGTCAAAGAGAACTAAGAATTAATTTGAAAGACAAATTTGGCTGTTCATCTATTTTAAAATACCTACAAGCAAAGCCAATTGTTTTGCAGAAAATACAAAAACACTGAACAAATCATCAGGGATGAGCTTCTACATTATTATAAATATATGAAATTCAACTCACCCTAGTAAAATGAAATATAAAAATTCCTCTGGGATCATCATTTTCCTCAGTCGTTATCTCAGCTGTTTCCATTCCTGGTCTCTGTACACTTGGCTGCTCTGCAGAGAAGTCAGAGTTCACCAGGTTTACCTCAGTGATGATGATGATAAATCCTTCTTCCAACTCAGGAGCATCATCCTGGGAGGTGGGGTAAAAGAAAAAGTGCTTTTCTGTTTTTGGTTGTGTTTGTGAGGTGAGGTCTCACTATGTAGAGCATACTAGTCTTGAGCTCCTGGGCCCAAGAAATTTTCCTGCCTCAATCTCCCTTGTAGCTGGAACTACAAGAATTAACAAGGATGGTAGAATATGATAGACATCATCACCCAAAGTACACGAATTGGTGTCAACATAATTTATATACAATCAGATATATGAAAAATTATGCTGTATATATGTAATAAGAATTGTAATGCATTCTGCTGTCATTTATTTAAAAACACAATTACAAAAAGAATAAACCATCACTCCCAGCTAATTTTGAAAGAAAAATATTTAATTTGCATTGTAAACTTGATATTTTTCAGTATGGAACAAATTAGTTCATCTACATGAATGGGCAGCTCTATCACACACAAAAAGACTCATATTCAACTGTATACATTCTCACTGACAACTTCAGGATCCATGGGATGTTCAAGGTTAAAGGCAATGTTGCTATGAAATGCTCATTCTCATTAGCAAATAAATAAGTTTTCAAAACCTATTCCACAAATTTTATTGTTGAGGTACCAGGGAATGAACCCAGGGACATTTAACCTTTGAGTCACATCCCCAGTCCTTTTTTTAAAATTTTTAATTTTGAGACAGGGTCTCACTAAGTTGCCTAGGGCCTCACTAAATTGTTGAGGCTGCCTTTGAATTTGCAATCTACCTGCCTCGGCTTTCCAAGCTACTAATATTACTGGTGTGCACCACCATGCCTGACCTATCCCTCAATTTTAACATGTATTGAATATGCCTTTAATATATAATATTCCAAGAGAAGTTTAGTAAATTTTACTTTTCCTTTAAAAATGAAAGTTTTAGACTTGTAAATCTAGATGTAATACTATATTTAATTCATTCTTAAAGGTTTTTATTTTTTTGAACATGGAATAAAATTTCAAAACATAAAAAGAAAACATGTAGAAAGGGAAAAGAAACCACCTTCCTACACTATTCCTGTATCTTTCCCAGACAGTCCTCTTCAGAAGTCACTACTAGTAGGAAAACTAATGACATTTACTAATAATATAGACATTTATAATAATCAACATATAGTGCTATTAATATTACAATGTACTATTTATTAATACCTTAGCTGATTTAAGTGCATAGTGTTGGGAATCAAACCTGCCACATGTTAGGCAAGTGTCCTGCCACTGAGCTATATTTCCAGCCCCAATAATTATAACATTAATACAACTATTGCCACTTTCAGTTTTTTTGTGTACATCATTATAGATTTTTCCGCATTCTCTCTCTCTCTCTCTCTCTCTTTTTCTCTCTTTCAATATGTAAATATAGATATACAGAGCAAAAAGTAGACCTAAGCCATCTGAATATTAATCTGGATTCAAGTAATTGTACCCTGAAATGAAATTACTCCCCTATCAAGCCAACAATAAAATTAACTAAATTGTTCCATTTTTTCAGATATTAGTTTAAAGCAACTAAACAATCAACATAATAGTACAGACAGTCAGGTAAATAATTAATCCAAATACAATGTTTTAAAGTTCACTCAAATTTGTCATTTTTGTAAGCTAGTTATAAAATATTTATTTATTCATATTAAATATTTATTTAGGTGGAAATATTACTCACATTTTCTATATTAAAAGGATCATTAAAAATGATTTTTAGGGCTGGGGATGTGGCTCAAGTGGTAGCGCGCTCGCCTGGCATGCGTGCGGCCCGGGTTCGATCCTCAGCACCACATACCAACAAAGATGTTGTGTCTGCCGAGAACTAAAAAATAAATATTAAAAATTCTCTCTCTCTGTCTCTCTCCCCCCTCTCTCACTCTCTCTAAAAAAAAAAAAAAAAATGATTTTTACCTGTAAGAACATCACAATTTTACATTGAAAAGCATTTTCTTTTCTTTTCTAGTATATTTATTGCCATCCATACTTACTGGCAAAATGGCAACATTCACATGAGTTTCTTTTATGTTTTCTTTCATTATTATTGTTGTTTCTTGCAGTACATAATCTTCATTTTCAATAGCTTGATTATTTGTGTGTAGCGAGAAATTGGGTTTCGCCTTCAAGTGAATGGCAATGTCCCCAAAGAACCCTTTATCTCGAACAATGTACAACTGCAGATTGGTGATGTTCTCTATGAGACAAACATGCCTCTAGTCAGTATGCTTTTCTGTTTGCTGTCAATGTTGTTTCAAGTACTCACAGTGGAATGTTCTGCACTATCCTTTTAAACAGGTAAGCAAACAAGTAAAACAAATACAGTACATACTCCCAAGGAGTATTCTGTCCATTGTCCCCAAAGTTGTGCTGAAAATCACCATCCATTCCTAGCATTCTGTCTAATCCCTCAGCTCTGATTCCACACGTAGCTTCCTGTGTTGTACGTGTCATATTGAAATTGCTGAAAGTCTTAGGGAAGTGCATATGTAAAGTTGAACAGAGGTTATATGTTTAAAAGATTCTTGAAAATAAATAGTGAGATACATAAAGACATCATTTAATGACTAATCATTAGAATAAGAGTGATCCATGGGATGTTCAAGAGTAAAGGCAATGTTTCTATGGAATGCTCATTCTGAGCATATACTGAAGTTCATATACTAAGGTGTCTATCTCAAGGTTCAAATTATTTCACAACACCTACACTTTATTTCATTTCTTAGATTTTTAAAAAATTAATTTGTCATATAAAATGCAGTAAAAATGCCTGTCAATATTCACCTGCAGGTCTATGAATTTCTAATGAATAATGCTGTGTCTTTCTTTCCAAATTCCACAGTGAGATTCCTGGCAATTGCTAGGTATTTCAAAAATGTGTGTTAAATAAAAAAAATAAATGGCTTATTTTATCATAAGTCTATTGTTTCAGTTCTGAACACATGGAAATATAAAGACCCAGGAAATACTACATGTCATTTTCTTTCCCCATCAACTCTTCCAATGAAAGATATTTGAAAGTTGGATATCCACACTGTTATCTGAAAATGTTAGAATCATCTCACAGTGTATTCTAAATACATATTATGTTTAACCCTTTTTAAAAATACATCAAATGACCTTCATCCATAAAATTATATTTATCCAACAATACAAATAGTTATTTAGATGAAGATTTCAGCACTTAAAAGAAAAATAACAAGGACTGACCAATGTACACCTCACAGTATAAAATTTTTTCTCATTAATTTTTTGGATTAAGCAATTTATACATTGATACAATGTGCTTATCACTATGTTGTCAGTGCACCATACAAGTACTAAAAATGTAGAGAGAAAATGTGAGTGAGGAAAACAAACAATGAAGAGAAACTCAAATATAAAACAGTTACCTCTACTGCAATGACTTCACTAAACTGTTAACATTTTTACTATGATAGTATATCTTTAAAAATTGAAGGTATTTTTAAAAACCTTATTGCTAAGTAGTCACATGATCATAAAATTTGAAGAACAAAAATGGCTATGACTTGTCAAATTGGAAAAGTCATATAAAAATAGAAATTTGCATTTTTGTAAGCATCAAAAGTAAATTCATTTTTTACTAAAGCCTGAAAAATATGTAACTGAATTTACCTTTAGGCTCTGCTACTCTGGTGAAGAGAGACTTGGCATGCCAGCCCACGAAGCCATAGGGAGAGTCACTGGGCAGAGTAGTTATTACGGACTTGTTTCTTTTCTGATCAATAGTAGCATCTTTTGATGGGTCCTCAACCCCTTCTGTGGCAATTTGGGTTAGTGTTATGATCACAACCTCTGATAACTCTGGTATATCATCAGCAAGAACAGTTAGAGTAATTGTAGACAGTGCCTGGCCTTCAGTAAATGAAATCTAAAATTTTAGAGAAAGATTTTATTTATCCTGTCATTATCACTCTGCAGTAAGGATATTAAAAAGTTTGATTTTCTTTCAATTATGATATAATTTAACAAAGAGTTTAGCAACAATATGTTATTATACAAATAAATAACTTTTACATTAAAAATAAGAATGTTAGGAAAAAGAAAAAGTAAACCATTTCTAAACCTAAGCTAATAAATCATATAGTCAAGTTGTCATATCCTGGAGCCTATATTTCTTTCTAATTTAGTGTACAAAGTCTTTCTGAAAATCTGCTAGATAACACATGTAAAGTTCTATAAAAATAAAAGAAGGCGCCATGCCAGCTTAAACATTTTTCTCTATAGAATTTTTGTCAGGATTGCTACTCCAGATAGAAGCAACATTTAACAATGAATCAACCTAAGGAAAGAGAGAGAGAGAGAAAGGGAGGGAGGGAGAGGGAGAGGGAGAGAGGGAGAGAGGGAGAGAGGGGGGAGAGAGGGAGAGAAGGAGAGAGAGGGGGGGGAGAGAGAGAGAGAGAGAGAGAGAGAGAGAGAGAGAGAGAGAGAGAGAGAGAGAGAAATACAAATCATAGCATTTCTCTCCTTCTCTGTCTCCATTGTCTAAGGAGACAGATCCTAATTTGCTAAAAGGCATCTGAAGTCCCTGTTGACCAGAATTCTGTCAGCTTCTTGAATGCTATTTCCCATTATGCCCACTTCATACCCACTCTCCAACAATATGGCTACAAACCACAATTATTCAAATTGGTATTACAAGCCTATGCATCTACCCCTGTTGACGTGCACCTTGCCACTCAGGGAAGGCACTGGAAGATATAAACCCAAGAACTTTATTAATAAAATCAGGAGTGAGAAAACTACTGCCTACTGGCCAAATCCATTTTTCATAAATGAAGTTTTATTGAAACACAGCCAAGCTTATTCAATTGCATGCTGTCTATGACTGCCTACATTATCTACTTTATATCATCTAGCACAACTGTGCAATAAAGGCAAACTAGTTGTGAGTGAGAACAGATGGCTAAGAAAGCCTAAAATATTTACTATCTATCCCTTACAGAAAAAAAGTTCTTATTCCTGAGTAAAATAATTCTTTCAATAATATAGCATACATTTTGGGTAATACTATGCACTAAATTACAAATAATTTTAATCATGCTTTTATATGAAATCTTAATTGGAGATATGTAATTCAGAAATATGACTTAGAGTCTTGGTAGCTTGCATAAATTAAATATGAAATTCAATGGAATTTGCTGTAACATTCCTTTTTTAAAGATTTTTTTTATAATATTTTTTAATTGTAGATGGACACAGTATCTTTATTTTATTTATTTTTATGTGGTGCTGAGGATCAAACCCAATGCCTCACACTTGCTAGGCAAGTGCTCTACCACTGAGCCACAACCCTAGCCCTGCTATAACATTCTTAATACACTGAAATTCCACTCACCTTTCAAAATAAATGAAACTAGAAATGTGGACTATAATAATCAATTTTCCTTTTGGGGAATATTGCCATAAAAGTTTTTTAAAAATAATTCTTCAGAGAAGCATTTGGGCAAAACAAAACAAAAAACTTGACTAATCTATAAAACCCAAGGCAAGCTAAGGAGACAACCCATCTTGTACATCAGACAAGAGGCTTCCTGAAACTTGTTTTTGTGAGTCATCTACTTCTGGGGCCATCCTGATTCCACTTTTGCACCTGAGGTCCTAATTTATACTGTCCTCCAGTTAATGCTAATGTGATCCTCTACCCACATCTCTTCTAGGGACATACAACCCCACAGCTGCGGGGAACAACAGCTTCTGTGCTCCTCATTGGGAATGGTTCTTACATGCAGCAAGATTATGCCCACTAGAAGGTGGCATGAAGTAAAGAACTACAAAAATGGGGAAGACAATGGTTCAGCCCTAAAATTGGAATGACTCCAAAGGATCAGCTTGACTGCAGAACTCTCCCACAGGATCAACTTCAATTATAACTGCCCATAGATCAACTTCTCCCCCTCCACTTTCTTCTCTTCCTCTTTTTCTTATGAATGCAACTCAAAGAAACCTTCTGCCCATGGTTCCCAACCTCTATCACTATACAACGTTGATATATCTTTTCCAGAAGGTTGATTATTTTACCCAGGCTTATTCATACTTACCAGCCCTCCCATTTTATCTAAACATTAATAACATGTTTCCATCCACAGTTTGGGTGGCTTTATCTTTCTGACAATGTAATACTAAAAATTTGATATATTGAACCTCAAGAGGGATAACTATTTACAGATATTTTAAGTTTTGTAGAAAAAAGGAACAATAACCATAGCAACAAAATGAACTTCAAATTGTATTTCTCTCTGTGGTAATTTGTAAGAATTCAGTGTTGACATTTCATCACTGAGGCAGGATCTGGTCTCATATATCAACAGTAATCATAATTTGTATGTGTCTTCTACAATTTTTGAACATTACATACCACTCCCGAGGTAGGAAATATATCATCAATACTTCCATCAGCTTCCCATACTACAGTTATATGGCCATATGTGCCTTTTAAGTGCTCAACATTCAAGGTTACGAGGCTATCTTGCTCCATTTCTTCTATTTGCTTAAATAATGAATTCTGAAAAATACGCCAAAAGTCACAAGGATTGACTTGAAATCACCTAAATATAGTCTTTTCTTTATTTCATGTTATTATGCTTTTGTAGATTTCATGGTAATAAGCAATGTGAAACAGTAAATTAAAATAACAGTTAAAAATAGTAAAGTAAGAATGACTATGATTTTATTTGTAAACATACAGGATTAAGTAAATAAACTACTAGACAATAAAGATTTAATTTTATAGGATTATTTTTATTTTTGTTCTATATTTTTTCAAATTTTGTTGAGTGAACATATTATTAAATTGATAATCAGAAAGCATGTTCTTTTATAAAATAGTACTTATAACATGTAAAAATTTTGTAGAATGGAAAGGACATGGAGTCAGGTGAGTAAGAAGCCTTTCCCTCAGAGTAAGGTCTGGCAATCCCTCTAGGTCTGTTCTTCCTAATAGTAAAATCTGTTGGACCTACAAGGTCTCCAGCTCCCACCCCAGTGCAGCACATCATAAGAATGAAGGTGCTCCTTCCAATCATTTGCAAATGTAACTTTATACTTAAATTCACATCCTCTTACCTATTTCTGTTCATGGTGTTTCATTTCTACCTCACAAACCTTACAACTATTTTACCAGCCAGAAATCTTCCTTTGCTTTATATTAGAATTTCTTTCTTCTCACCTATGCTTCCTAGCCTCTTACCATTTTTCCAAATTAATTTGTACCTCTGTGACTTAATATTCTTCACTGAACACACAACAGAAGATCTCTTGCCAGCCATTTAATGAAATTTCCTTCAAATGAATATTTTAGATAATCCCTTCTTACAATATATCCTTGGCTTCTCAAGGGTAATAAGAAAAAAATATGGAGTTTTAAAGATTTTTTCTTTCCAGTAAGATTTTTCATGTCTTTTTACTATGATAATCTGAAAAGAGACTCCCCCATTAATTTCTTAAAGCTTATGAAAGCTTCTATTTAGAATGCTAATTTCAGTAAAGATCCTATCCTACAGTGATACTTCATACAGTATTTTAACAAATTGTTACAGATGTTAAAGAGTAATAAAATCTTGCTCAAGGCAAACATTCCTAAAGAAAATGCCTTGATTTTAAAATATGCATATAATTTATTCAGAAAAGACAATGCCTTTTTAAAAGAAAAAACATCCTCTCTGGCTCTATATTTTCCATAAAGGAAGGTTAGTTAAATGAGGACTTCATGCAGCCAGAAATATTCAAGATGTTCTTGTCATCTACTACACCTCATCTTGAAAGGAGACTGTCCAGACAAAAAAGAACTGTGTTGAGAAATTCTGAAAGGACTAAAGGAATCCAGGGTACTTACCCTGGCATGGTGACACCACATTGATTTAGTGTCTCTAGACAATTTTTAAACAAGGTTCCTAAAGTGGAATCTACCGTGCCCATACAATTGAGGATAGTCTGTGCTCTCTATCTGCAGAATAGCTTCAAGGTAAGAAGATGGACACACGCTGCAGAACATGAGGGTTCTTGTCCCAGTAATGCAGCTCTGCTCTACATACTTGTCTGTTGTCCTGCAAAGGCTGTGGAAATGTTCTGTACCCCTCCACATGCAATGACATGATCATTGAAGCACCCTTGCAAACAACTGACTGAGGACATTAGAATGTCCTAAGCTTGTCATCTTACATCCCCCAATCTTGCTCTTCTCACAGTTGTTCATATCTTGGGGAAGGGTAAATTCATGCTTCCCATAGCTCTGCTTATTTGCTGAATTACTGCAATAGTCTCCTGAATTACTGCAATAGTCTCCACACTCCTGTGGGAGTGTCCTTCCCACTCACAGTATGTATTCAATATTATAGTCAAAGCATTCTTTTTACAATGAATCAGGTCACACATTTCTTCTACCCTAATCCCTCCAAAGGCTTCTAAGAGGGCAAACTCAGTACGATACTAAATAAGGGACTTGTGTACAAAAATATTGACATAGCAGTCCTGATTGTTGTCCCTAAAAAGGCCAGCTCACAGGCTGGTCCTCAGCTAGTGTTTGGGAATATGAATTTCAAGAGGGTTCCCACCATTCTCAGAACTTCTGTTTTTGGTACTGGAGGATGAACTCGAGGATACTTTACCACTGATCTATGCCCCAAACCCTTGTGTTTTTTTATTTCTAGAGAGGATATCCAGGAGAATCTTTGTCTTTTGATATTCCTGCCTTAATCTCCTGAGAGAATGATAAGATATGCACCACCACACCCTTCTCTATTCCCAGAGCTCTCAAGTTGCTCCCTGTACCCAAGCTATTTGTACAAATAATGTGATTAACTAACATCTGTTTTCCTTCTGGAAGTGTAGAATTTTGGTATGTGCCAGGCAGATGGTAACCACATGACCAACTGCCAATTAAAACCTTGGGCACTGAGTCTCTAGTGAGCCTCTGGTTGCCAAAATTCCACATGTTTTAACAACTGGATGCTATGGAAATGAGTATGTCCTGTGAGACTCTGCTGGGAGGGGATTCTTGGCAGTTTACACCTGGTTTCCTCTGACTTCACCAATGAGCATTTCCCCATGGAGAATTTTGAGTTTGTATCCTTTGCTTTCATGAATCATAGCTATGAGTATGATTCAACATTAAGTATATGAGTGCTCCCAGTGAATCATCAAAACTATGCATGGTCTTGGGATCACAGGCCCCTGACTAGCCTCCTGTACCTATCTCCCCCTCCTACACTGACTGTAGCCAGTGACTTCCTTGTTGCTCTATAAGGACAAGAGGGCACTGCAGGCCTCTCCTCTTGGTAATGGGTCCCTGTCTGAACTGTTACTACCCCAGATGTCAATATAATTCAATTTTCAACCCCTCCAGGCCTATGCCCTTCTGTAACTCCATACAGCCCTTCCTGACCATTCTATTTTATATTTCCTATCTACATCACATACCCCTTCTTTCATGCTCCATATGCCTTCTCTGCCAGATGCTTCTCAACAGCACTAGCACCGTCAGATATAGTACATGTTTTATTGTATCTTTGCCTATTGTCAGTGTCTCCTTGATCCCCTCTAGGATAATGAAGGTAGAGATTTTTATTGTTTCATTCTCTGACATCTTTAACATCTGGCAGAATATCCAGAACATAGTGTTTATTAAATATCTGCTGCATTTATGGAATAAATGAAAAACCAACTGATCAGGTTTGTTGCCCAGTTCTGGTCAATGAGAGATAAGAAGTTTTTGAGAGGCTTTGGGAAATTTCTTCTTTAATCAAAATGGGATATAAAGTATCTTTCTGTCCCTAACTGGACATGAATAAAAAGCAGTAGCCCAAATAATAATATCAGTTTTCAAACAACCAATGAAGGATCCATTTTGAACTAACAAAGTAGAGAAAGGGAAAGGACCTCTATTGACACAGTACAATCTCCAACTTCTTTCTCTGTGGACATGCTCTTAACATTTAAGCTAATATAAATTAAGTTTTCCTTATATGTAGAAGATTTCAGAGGAAGAGAGATAATAGCTGTACATATAACTCTAGTTCAAAAGTCAGAATACACCTAGCAAATATAATACATGATGCAACATGAATGGCTGTTCTTTTGCTCACTGGCAAAAGCTGATAAAGGCTGTGGTGGAATATATTTAAAAAGATTAGCATGGCTGGTTTTCCTCAAGACAAGACATTTGCATGTGTGCAATGCACATATACTTATATCTCTCTTCCATCCTCCCCACAATAATAAAATTTTATGTGATATGTATGACAAAACACAGTGTATAGTGTATTAAACAGTCTGTCTCACCATTGCCCTTTGGTAAAAAGGCTAACAGCAGAGCCAAACTCCTGGACCAAGAACAATTAATTTCAAATTGAAATAAAAAGAATAACTACAAAAAAATAGGACAAGTTGATCCAGAGGCCCCATTGTGTAAGACAGAAAATTCCAAGATGCCAGCAGAATTCACCTTAGAATGCAGAACAGGGGATAAAGCCATGGCAAAGGAAAAGAGAACAGCTGCAGGGAGTATGACTCACTCACCAAGTGCAGAAAAGTCCTAATTTATAAATGAGAATGAACAAAATCACTTTGACTTATGAGTATAAAATTCTTAGTATCATTACCTGAGCAAATCCAATAACTCCATAGGCATCATCATTAGACAGAATAGTTATTTTCACATAGCCATTGCTACCAATCTCTGCTCCACCTTTGGGATTTTTAAGCTGAACTTTGAAGGATTCTTCTTCTTCTGGAACTATATCATCAAGAATATTTACTGATATTGTAGCTTCTCTGTCCCCAGGTTCAAATATCAGTTCACCTGAACTAGCATAAGAAGCGTACATAAAATAAGTTAACGACAACAAATTTAAAATACACACATGCTAGATTACTCATGAAACACATTACACTGAGTAATATTAAAGTTTTGGAAGAATCACATTTCATAAATAAATTTTTAATTAAAATTATGTATATAGTACTGAAGAACTTCATAGAATTCATATTAGAGATATGAATAACATTTCTATTTCTGGCTTAAAAATAGCTGTTATATTTTATATATTCCTCAGTCATTGAGACTTAGAAATTTGATGCCATATGAAATTTTAGTGAGCATACAGACACCTTGCATAAGTGTTGGACCTACCTAAGAATAAAGTCAGACTAGCTGGAGATATAGGCCAGCTCATACATGTGTGAGTGGGCAGCTGCCACAACAGCAATTAATTTCTTGCTTGAATTAAGGGACTTTACTGTAACAGAATATGCATCCTGAGCAGAACGTGCTTCCAGAACAAATGAGAACTGATTCAGCTCTGAATTCCAGCAGTAAAGAGCAGACCCTTCTTGGCCAAGTACAAGTATGTGGACTGCAAGAAAGAAAGAAAAGGCATCTTGGGATGAAAAGTGAACTCTTTCATACACTGTCTCCCCCATTTCCAAAGCAAAACTTTTCCCAAATTCCATTTGGACATCTCAAATTAAGTAAATATAATGCTATTTCTAAAAGTACCTAAATATAAATAATAATTTATGAGTGCTGTGGAATGATCAATCCAGCTGGACAATGCACCCACATGCATTTAAGAGAAATGGAAACACTGTCTGGTAGCACTCACATGGGTTTTGTATTCTTAAATCTATCTCAATATCTATTTATAAGTACTTTTTAAAAAAATATATATATATATTTTTAGTTGTAGTTGAAAACAATATCTTTATTTATTTATTTTTCTGTGGTGTGAGGATGGAACCCAGTGCCTCATACATGCTGGGCGAGTGCTCTACCATTGAGCCACAACCACAGCCCCTATAAGTAATTTTTTAAAGTAAAAAATATCCATAATCACACCAGTAAATGTTTTAATTTTTATATTTTCCTCTCTAGTCACTATATTAATTTATATCTGACAGTTATAAATAGTAAAAAATTGTATAAAAAATCTAAATTAAGAATTTTATCCCATATTTATAGTTTTACACAGGATTATATGTTTATATGTTGCTGTGTAGTATATAAATTCATAATTTTAATGCATAGATAATAATATGTAGGGTTGATCTTCAAGATATATTTAATAATTTCCCTACATTGGCTATCTGTTGTTTTACATTTCATTTCCAATATTAATAAAGACAGAATTTTTATTATTTCAATAGATAAATTATTCAAGGTTATTAGGCCAAAGTGTATGAACAAATTCATGACTCCTAAAGTATATTCTGCCAATTCTTTTTGAAATGTAATAAGAAAAGTGTATTTTTATTAAATTCAAAGCAATGGCACACATTTGTATCTACAGAAATTGGGAAGGAAGAGGGCATACATGTTGTATATAATACTAAACAATCTTGAGGCTTAATACTGGCCAAGGTGGGTAGGGGGTCCATATAGAAACATCCAAATTCCAGCACTTAGAGAAACTCAATGGAACATAAACTCCCAAATAAAACTGATTGAGTGTTAAAATAGCACATGAGACCAGAAATTATGAGGGTCTTCTAAACTGTTAGCCCATAAGTTATAGTGGCAAACCCCATATTCTTACTCCTACATATCAAGAACTACTGACCATATTTGTTTACAGCAATTAATTTAAGTACTATTATAGTTTGTAAATGTTGTGTAAAAGACTAAGAAAAGTCTTATTAACACACATTAATCTTTAACTATCCATATATTTTGCATAAAGCTTTATAAAACTGGAGATATTCAGAAAAAAATAAAACTCAAATGGATCTGAAAGCCCTCAAATTTAGCTGACAGTCTCAACCAAGAACAAAACTAGAGTGATCCGAGCACCACTGATTTTGGTTCTCCACCTTCATAGATATTCCCTATTCACTTCTCAATTGGATTGGTATAAATAGGAAACAAGTTGATAATGTGATGTTCACATTAAAAATATGGGTGCTCAAATCTACTTACAGATACTCTTCAACTTGTAATGAAATTATGTCCTGATAAATCCATAATAAGTAGAGAATAGCATCAGTCAAAATGCACTCAATACTGTTAACCCACTGAACATCACAGCTTAGATTAACCTGCTTTAAATGTGCTCAGAAAAAGCCTCCAGTTGGGCAAAATCCTCTAACACAGAGTCTATTTTATAATTGAATATTGAATGTCTCATATAACTAGTTGACTACAGTACACCACACAGAATGCAATCTCTGCTGTTTGCACCGTGATTATGGGGCCAACTGGAAGCTGCACTCCTTGCTCCTGCCCAGCATTGCAATCATGCTGCATATCACTAGCCTTGGAAAAGGTCAAATTTCAAAATATACAGTATGGATTTGACTGAATATATATCACTTTCACACCATCATCAAGTCAAAAACGGAAAATCCTAAGCACAGCCATTTTAAGTCAAGGACCATCTATATATACATATAATGAGTATTTCCTCAGAAAGTAAACATTTATAACATTTCAAAAGCAGGAAATTGGGTCAGAGGATTGATAACAAAAAATCTTACATCTCTACTCTGGGACATGGAAGTGTAACTAGTACTCATACTCTTCTTCCATTTAGCAAAACAATAAAAAAAAGTAGAAGTTATCTCAAAGAAAGGCAACCAGATAAGACAGTTTAAGAAGTGTAGATAAAAAGAAGTTTGAGTACTGAATGGTAGAAAGTAAGTATTCTTAACATTTACAGATGTGAGACTTTAAGAATGAAGACAGTAAGAGACAGTGTGGCCAGGAAGAGCTACAGAGGAAGCAGCAACATCAGGAGAGAACTGAGTTCCCGCATAAGGAGAAGGGAAGATTTTGAGGAAGGTCTGAGATAACAGTCTATCTGTTCCACAGGGCCTTATGGGAGCATGTGGGGAGTTGAGGGAGGTGAGACAGGGCATCTGGCCTAAACATCAGGGTTTGTGTGATCTACAGGATGTACAGACCAAATGAGGATGAAAGTCTCTTCACCTCCATGTGCCCTGGACTTTTCATGAAGACTAAACAGAGATGAAGAGAGCAACCATCTATTCCAGATGATTTCCAAAAAGGATGATGTCCAGAGGTCACAGTTTTGATGAAGCTAACAGTTGGGGGACTAGGAAAGGAGGGTTAAGGAGCCTTCCAAGCAGTATACAGAGCTTTGAGGTTTAAGTGAGATTTAAAAGGGGGGGGGCTGCTAACTAGGCCCTGGAACATAATAAACATTCAGTCTTTAAAGGCTATAGATTTCCTTATGTTCTGAATCCCTTACCAGCCCTTTAAAAAAGTCGAGTTCAACAAGGTTCAGTTTGAGTTCTTTTTCTCAAACTACATAGTCTCTTTCTAAACCATTCTATCTCAGCCTATACTAAAATGATCCTCTGTACTTAGTGACTTCCACTGTTTATTTGTGACTAAGGATTCTCTTCTAAACTCCAACCACTAATATTTACTCAAAGGCATCTCAAACTCAACATATCCCAACCAAATTTATTATGTTTGTCCCAGAAAGGCACAGTCCTCCCACATGTCACCTCCATGATAGTTGTTGTATCATGTTTCCATTACCTGCAGAAATGAAGGCTATTGACAACCTCTCTCTCACCTACCCCAAACATCTTGCTGACCATCAACTCTTCCGGATTTAACTCATGAGATATCTGAATCAATCTACTCCACCTGCATCACCAACTTATTTTCCACCTGCATCACCAACCTATTTTCCACCTGCATCACCTACCACTTTCCAAGCTAGCCTAAAGTATGTGTCTCCAGAGTGTCTTCAAATACTTTTTCTTAGTAGCCTCTAAGTTTTTCTACCATGACAGCAAAAAGCTCCCCTTTAAAACAAACACACAGTCTCTCTCTCTCTCTCCCTCCCTCCCTCCCTCCCTCCCTCCCTCCCTCCCTCCCCATCCCTCTCTAACTTGTCTCCCTATATTTCTTCATCACCTTCTCATAAAAAGTACCCCAATACTTCTAGAAGAAAGACATAACTCTTTCAAGTCCCCATATGATTTATCTGTTTAATCTTTGGTTACACCCCACACTAATGTCTCCTCCTTGCCTGTTTTGGGTCACACTGGTCTTCCTGGTCCTTCCCTCAAAGCACCACTCACCCTCACCACCTGACCTCTGTACATGCTGCTGCCTTTGCCTGGAGCCCATCTCATGCTCAATTCTTTGTCTCATGAACTCTTACTCAACCTATAGTTCTCAGCTAAATAATTCTTCACTAAGAAAGTTTTCTGGTTCTCTCTTTAGACCAGGTCAGTTTTTCCCCATTTTGTATTATGAAAGTACAATATTCCATTCTTTTTATTTGTTTATGGATAGAAAATTGTGTGCTATGTATGATGTCTCTCTTCCCTACTACGTGCTAAACTTCTTCAGGATAAGGACAGACTATATAATTTTGCTTACCCTTGTTTCCCTAGGTTCTACCTCTGTGCTTGGCACATAATTCGCATGTAAAATACATCTATTAACTAATAAAAAAGAGAAGGGTAAAGGGGAATATGAGTTTATATGTCCTTGTATTCTTTGTTATATTCATTCTTCCCCTTCCATATAAAGAACTCATTACTACCCAATAATCTCTGTCAAGTCATTAATCAGAATAAAATATGTGATCCTTACAGTCATGGCAGCAATCTAATATTTTTAATAAAATATTTGACACATACAAAATAAGAAAGTCCCCGAACATTCGTTAATGCATAATTTCAGCTTTCAGGGGATCTATAATAAGCCTCTCTGAATAATTACCTACAATCTTTTCATACTTCTACAACCTCAAGTCACAGAAACAAAAGAAATAAAGAGACCTCACAATGGGTCCCTTAATAAACCTCTGGCAGAATTTCCCACAAATTCTTTTAGAAAGTTTGCCTATTATATTTTTAAAAAATCTTTAAAGGCAATTCTATAGCTTTAATTAATGGCCCATTCATGCAGCACACTTCATCCTTAATTTATTAGACAACTATTTTCAATAATAATAAGTGCCTCAAGTAGACACAGTTAAGCCATTTGAAAACTTGAGGTATAAGAGAAGCAAAAATTAAAAGGCACAAAATTAAGGGACAACTGAAAAAAGACAAACAAGTATATGATGAAAGAAACATAATTTATTCAGCAAATCCATACTGAGCAAATACGAAAATCAATCAAGCTGTATATCATAAGAGAGTGCAGCAACACAGGACTTGCATCAGTGTGTGGACAATGTAAAGAGATAATCTGAGGAGGGGATAAGGAGAAAACAGAAAGGCACAGGATTTTGACAGCAGAATGAAGACAAGTCTAGAGACCTAAAAGCCATGCCATAGTCCAGATGGAGAGTGGCGGGGTCTGGGAGAATATATCATGGATGCAGAGCTGAGGAGGAAGAAGTGGAAAACACAGAAACGAGATGCAGTGATGTGTGTGTGTGTATGTGTGTGTGTGTGGTGTGTGTGTGTGTGTGTGTGTGTGTGTGTGTGTGTGTGTATTAGAAATGAGAGGTAAATAAGCTGTGATTCCTGGTTAGTGTTGAGGTGACATAGGGTGACAGTCACAAAGCCTAACAGAGAAAAAAGCAGTCAGGCACCTAAGAGAAAAACTGCAAATATAGACTGTCTCCTATATTTGCACCAAATCCTCCAGTCTTCTCAATATGCTTTACTTTATACGTTTTAACTTTTGTGAGTTAGATTATCTTCAAAAATCAATATCTCTGAAATCCAACCCTCTAACAATCTCTCTATCCATTATTCAATAGTGTCTTCATATTTTTTATTGCTTCTTTACTCAGACATTAAGACTATGAAGTTAGAGAATTCTTCATATCTACATAACAATGACTTACATATATTATTTAATTAGTAAAAGTGTGCTGTTTTATTCATATGGAATTGGTATGTCTCAATCCAACAGCAGGACTGTGATTCATTTGGACTAGCCTGTGTAGCCCCTTGGGCTTGGCTTCCAAGTTCCTCTGGGCACCTCAGCAGCATACATGATGATTCACCAATTGTGTGTTGTCCCTGTACTGTTGACACCTACCCTAAAGGCAACCTGACCAGCTCACATGGCAACTGGACTCAGCTGCTTCTCTTTCTCTACAGCCTGCCCAAGTGATTCCTCCAGACAGCAGATATACTACACATATATCCAACTTTCTGACTTTTCAAAAAATCCTTAAATGCTAATGTTTCCTCTCTTCTTATATATACTTTCATATTTAAATATATATATATATTTAAATATATATATATATATATATTTTAATGTAATTTTCATTTTCTCTAAATAAAAGAGACAAGAGACAAAAGAAGTATCCTATCTTTCTTCTTCATTAACATTTTCCCCTATATTTTAGTCACTTATTCTCAAGGAGCCTTTTGAAATTCTAGGACTTCTGGAAAGATTGTTGTACAGATATTGATTTTATACTCTTTTTAAAATACCCAGGCTCTGGAATGTGACAATTTTATGTCTAATTCAATGAG
Source organism: Ictidomys tridecemlineatus (assembly GCF_052094955.1). Lineage (NCBI taxonomy): Eukaryota > Metazoa > Chordata > Mammalia > Rodentia > Sciuridae > Ictidomys > Ictidomys tridecemlineatus. Next base: position 278,820 of record NW_027522702.1, read on the forward strand.
ATTCAAATAATCCTGCTTCACACTGCCTTTAGGATGACTAGTTAGCAGTTGAAAAGTCCTTACCTATTCCAGAGGCTGGCGTGAAGGAATGAATTCTGTTAATGGTAGGAAAATCCAGGGATTGGAAATATCTGAAAGAAGACTGTCCTATCTCCCAGAGGAAAATATCAATGGAATTCTGATCTCCTACAACAATAGAGTAATAATCAAATCTTGAAGTAAAAGTTACAAAAGGAAAATGGCAAAATTGCCTAGTAAGACTATAACAAAATGGTAATTCTAATTTAAGAAACAAATTTCATATGAATCCATTTAGTTCAACAAAAACATAACTTTTTAGATAATGTTTCAAATGTCTTTGCATTTACCACACAAAGTATATATATAATAGTTAGTTAGTTAGTTAGTTAGCTATTGTCCATGACCAAACCATAAAGAAAGAAAAGAAGCAAAATATTTTTTTTTAACATTGTTGAAATTTTATCTAAATTTTGGTAAGCAAAAGAAATCATATGCTTATTTAGAAAACATTTTTGAAACAATATTGTCAAAAGTTGCTGAACACTTTTTATTAGTACTATAAATTATTAATGACACCCCAAACATATTCAGATAAAAGTTACCTGTTTGCACTTGTCTATGAAATCTTCATAGATCATTCTATTCTACCAACCACCCCTTATTTTATTTTAACATAACTTTAAATTGGTGGTTCAGGGCACTACAAGAGTACTGGCATAATGCTTATTTTTTCCTCAAATTGCATTTATACCTGATAATTAACATTATCCCTCAAGAAATAGTCTATGGATTACCTAAAAAAATTGTTACAAGAGCATGTTCATATAAAACAAACATTATGAAGGCTAGACAATTTGGGTAATAACTATAGTTGCATTATAAACACCATGTCATCTTATCTAAAAAGGTATTTTTGGCAAAAATTAAGTAAATATCATCTCCTGAAGACAAAGCTTCAATTTGTGTCGTTCCACTGACTGGCACTTCTTCAAAGTAAATAAATGTGCTGCCAGACCATCTGAATAAAAGGACATATAGCCTGACATTAGCCTGGGAAATTGCTAAGAACAAAGAGTTGCCTCTGTTGAATAAGGCCATGGTCAAAACACCCTGGACAGGAAGATTCTGTTGCAATGCAAAGCTCTGTCCATTCCATCTGAAGACCTGTAGGAAATGTTCAAATATAAAAACCTTCATGACTAGGAATTTAGCACTAGGAAGAATTTAGCCAATGTCACATGTCTATTCTCCTGTATCCTTTTATTTAGTTAGGATGATACTTTTATTAAGTGGGAAAGTACCAAGCCTAATGCCTTCTCCCCTTTTTTATCTCTGTGTGTGTACACACATGCATGCAGAATAAATGAAAGAGAAATTATTTGAAAATAAATCTTAGAAGTTAGTACAAGATCTTCTGATGCTGCACATCATTTCCAATATCTTGATCAACAGCATATAGAGAAATGCCTAAACTATTTTCATCCTCATGGTGGCAATGCATACAAGGCCTCAGGGTAAGTGTTCATAATATTTACAATTAAAAGAAAGTGTATAATTGACCTGGTTTCCTATATAATTTGAGCGCTTTCACAACAAATTATACTTATTCAGGAGATGGAAGATGGTGGAGGAGACAGAAGATAGCGAAGTAAAGGAAAGCTACTTTCTAAGCTGCATCCTGGTGTGGTAGGAGCCCTCTTCAAACAAAGAGGCACAGCACAGCTAGTAGATGTGTGCACATGCAACTCTGTTGAACAATGTGGCGCCTTTAGTAACCAGGTATGCATGTGTTCCCCAGAACAAAGAAAAGCAGTGTAGCACACTAAGCATGCAAACGCCACTCTGCTAACACTCAGAGCACATGTGCAACTCTGCCAACACCCCCAGTGGGCCTGTGCAGCTCTGTCAAAATTTCCTTATAGAATAACCACATGAAGTGTATTTTTCCATACAGGGGAGCAAAGAAGCTAATATGTAACAGGGGAAAGGGAGACTAGCAGTGGCTATATAAGGCAAATCCCTGCTGCAATAGGGGCTTGGCTTTTGGATGAAAATCCACCCAGTCTGTCCTGGCACAAAATAAACATTACTCTTATTAACCACCTTGGTGTCATGTCTCTGTGTGTGAACCCCACAACAGTGGCCTGGGACCAAAGAAACAGGTGTACAGCTTCTTAACAAGGTGGGTAAAAGAGGAATTTCAATAAAATTTAACATTAGACACTGAAGTGTCTCAGAGACTCAGGAATTTGGGTACAGTAACTGAACAAGAAGGAATACATTGGAGCAGACCTGGCAGCCCCACCACCTATGCAGAGTCACCACAGACAGAGGCAACAGAACACAGTCTTCATAGAGAGAAACCTGAAATCAAAAATGCTACCTATTCTTAACTGATCCATAGGCTGTACTGCATGCTAATGCTTGAAAAGCACACTCTATATTTCAACTGGTTACGGAGAGATGAGGCAAGTCACAATGTCCTGCACACAGCTTTCCGGGGACCTAGGCTAGGCCAGATGGAAAGTGAGTAAAACAGTGACTACACCCAGAGCAAAGGGAGCCCAATTCACTTGTCCTTTGTCTCAGGCAGCTCATGTGACCAGCTGAAGTCTGAGTTGGCACGGTGAACACACTAAAGGACTAGACCAGAGAAGACAGTGCTCTTGAGCAGCAGTGAGTAAAGGATCAGCAACCCCCTTTCCCATGATTGGATTTTTGGGAGGGTCTTGAGAACCAGACCTGCAGATGACATTGGCTATTGTCTAATCTAGAAGTGGGTCCATCTAGTCTTTCCAAAGAAGCCCCAGCCAACAAAGCCCAGGAGGCCTAATGAGACCTCAGCCTTACCTGCTGGAACTTTCCTCACAGGATGCTGCAGAGGCAGTTCCTTAGGAGTGCACCAAACTGGTCCAGATGGACAAAACACCAGCTGACAGTTTGTCCTAACCCACGCTACCTCATACTAGTGAGAAGGGAAGCTGAGTCTTACATACTACATCAAACAGCTTCAATCTTAGGCTGTTCCAAGTGGCAGCTCAGAGAGCAACACAAAACCAGGAAGGACTAAACAATCCCACCCTTTTGCTCTCACTATCTGTATACAACTCAGAAGAATTGAAAAGAAAGACTGTTGACATACACAAAAACCATCCAATGTCATCAATTATTTTGTCTAATTCAATGGAGAAGTGTCCTTCACTATTCATTCTTCATTGCAATTTTTAAAATTTCTTTCTGGGGCTAGGGCTGTAGCTCAGTGGTAGAGCACTTGCCTAGCATGGGTGAGGCAGTGGGTTTGATCCTCAGCACCACAGTAAAAAATTCAATAAAGTTATAAAAAAGTATTAAAAAATTATTTCCATGTGTGCATCATAAACAATATTATAAATCAAATGGATCAAATGTACATCTACAGAATATTCCACCCTATAACAGCAGAATTTATCTTCTCCATTGCACACAAAATTTTTTCCAAAATAGACCATATTCTGGGCCATGAAACAGATCTTAGCAAATACCAAAAAAAAAAAAAAAATCAACATATCCCATGTATCCTATCAGATAATAATGGAATGAAACTAGAATCAAAGCAAGAAAAATAATAGAAACCACAAAAAGCTGGAGATTTAACAATACTCTCTGAAGAAATGAAGAAAATATCAAAGAAGAAATAAGAATAGAAATTAAGAAATTCTTAGGAAAAAAAGAGAAAAAGATACAATAGATCAGAATCTCTGGGACAGTATTAAAATAGTTCTAAGAGGAAAATTATAGCACCACTATAAAATTAAAGAATTGTCAAATAAATATGCTTATGCTTCACCTCAAGGCCTTAGAAAAAGATGAACAATCTAACCCTAAAACCAGTAGAAGACAGGAAATAATTAAGTTCAGAGCCAAAATCAATAAAGGTGAGAATAAGAAAACAATAGACAGGAACAAGAAATAAGATTGACACTTAGCCAAACTAACCAAAAGAAAGAATGAGAAGAAGCAAATCAACAAGATCTGAGTTAAAAAAGGAAATACCAGCAAAGACCCTTTTGAAATCCAGAGAGTTATCAAAACCTGTTTTGAAAATTTGTACTCCAATAAGCTGGAAAATCTTAAAGACACTGACAAATTTCTAGACACATATGGACCTACTCAAATTGAATCAGAAAGATGTATAAAAACCTAAATAGACCAATACTAACTAATGAAACTGAAACAGTAATTAAAAGCCTTTCAAAAAAGGAAAACCCAGGACCTGATGGATTCTCAACTGAATTCTACTAGATCTTTAAAAAAGAACTAATACTCTTTCTTAAATTATTCCATGCAATTAAAAGAGAGGGAACACTCCTAAATACATTTTTAGAAGCTGGTATAACCCTGATGCCAAAACCAGATAAGATGAATCAAGGAAATAAAACTACAGAATAATATCCCTGATAAACTAGATGCAAAATTCCTTAATAAAATTTTAGCAAACACCATTTAAAAACACATCAGAAAAGACAATACACCATGATCAAGTGGGTTTCATTTCAGGAATACAAAGTTGTTTCATCATAAGCAAATCAATAAATGTAATTAATCCTTTAACAGAATTAAGGACAAAAATCATTTGGTCATCTCAATACATGCAGAAAAGGCCTTTGATAAAATTCAACACCGATTCACATGAATAAATGCTGGAGAAGCTAGGATTCAAAAGAACTTACCTAATCATCATAAAGGCCATTTATGACAAACTCAAAGCCAACATCATACTCAGTGGAGAAACACTAAAAGCATTTCCTTTAAAAACAGGAATAACACAAGGCTGTCCACTCTCACCACTCCTACTCAATATAGTCCTCAAAACATGAGCCAGAGCAATCAGGCAACAAAAGGAAATGAAAGGTATACAAATAGGGAAAAAAGACGTCAAACTATTTGTTTGCCAATGATATGATTCTATATCTAGAAGACCTAAAAAAACTCCACTAGACCACTTCTAGAGCTTATAAATAAGTTTAGCAAAGAAGGAGAATACAAGATCACTACTCATAAATCAATAGCTTTCTTACACTCTAACCATAATTCGGCTGAGGAAGAAATGAAGAAAACCATCCCATTTATAATAATATCCAAAAAAGTGTTAAAGAGTTAATCTAAAAAAAAAAGGTAAAAGAACTCAGCAATGAAATTTATAGCACAATGAAGAAAAAAACTGAATAAGACCTTATCAAATAGAAAGACATCCCATGTTCTTGAATAGACAGAATCAATATTGTCAAAATGGCCACAGTACCAAAAGCAATATAGAGATTCAAAGCAATCTCATTTAAATAAAAATGATATTTTTCACAAAATTAGAAAAAAAAATTCTTAAATTCATTTGGAATAATAAGAGAAACAAAATAGCCAAAGCAATACTAAGCAAGAGAAGAGAAGCAGGAGGTATCACAATACTTGATCTGAAATTATATTTCAGAGCTATAGCACCAAAACCAGCATGGTATTGGCATCAAAATAGACATGAAAACAAATAAAACAGAATAGAAGACGAAGAGACAAATCCACATACTTACAGCCATCTGACATTTGAAAAATATGTCAAAACTATATTTTAGACAGACAAAAGACAGCCTTTTTAACAAATGGTGCTAGGAAAACTGGATAGCTATGTATAGAAAAATAAATCAGACCCCTCTATTTCACCCTATACAAACCCAAATCAACATGGATCAAATATCGGGAATTAGACCAAAAACTTTACAACTACTAGAAGAAAACATAGGCTCCATAGTCCATCATATAGATGCTGACAAGACCCCCAAAGTGCAAGAAATAAAATGAAGAATAAATGAATGCCATAAAACTAAAAAGCTTGTCTACAGCAAAGGAAACAATTAAGAACATGAATAGAGAGATGACAGAAAGGGAAAGAATCTTGGCCAGCTATTCTTCTGATAGGGGATTAATATCCAGAAGATTAAAAAAACTTAGCACCAAATATAATATAATAATAATAATAATAATAATGCAATCAATAAATGGGCAAAAGATCTAAACAGAAACTTCTCAAAAGATGAAACACAAATGGCCAAAAAATATACGAAAAAAATGTTCAACAGCTATCAGGAAAATATAAATCAAAATTAAAATACAATGTAATCTCAACCCAGTCAGAATGGCACTGCTCAAGAATATGAATAATAATTGCTGGCGATGTTGGGGGGGGAAGGTACACTTGAATATGGTTGATGTGACTACTAAACCACTCTGAAGAGCAGTATGGAGATTCCTCAAAAACCTAGAGATGGAACCACCCTATGACCTAGCTATCCCACTCCTTGGTATTTTTCCAGAGAGACATAAGATTGACACACTGCAGGGATATAGCCACCTCAAAGTGTATAGCAGCAAAATTTCAATAGGTAACTTATGGAATCAACCCAGATGCCAATAAATAGATGACTGGAATAGAATGAAAAAAAAATATATATATATATACACACACATATACATATACATATATATATATATATATATATTCTTAATATGTATCACAATTATGATACATACACACACACACAATGGAGTTTTACTCAGCCATAAAAAAAATGAAATGATGGCACTTGCTGGTAAATGGATGAAAATGGAAAATATCATGTTTAGTGAAATTAGCCAAACTCAGAAACTCAAAGTTTATATGCAGAAGCTAGAGTAAAATAAGGAAAGGAGGAGGTAAGGAAAGGATAATACAAATGAATCAAATATTAAATAATAGACAAGTGAAAGGAAGTCTAGCAGAGTGGAGGAAAGGGATGGAGAGGGGAAGGACGATGGAAGGGAAAAAGAGGAGGGAAAAATGGATATCATGAACTAAAATAGATTTCCATGCATGTGTGAGTTTTTCAGGATGAATGCAACTACTATGTATAACTATAAAGCTCTAATTTAAAAAAGAAAAAATAATAATTATGCAGTCAACAGTTAGGACTTTTGAGACAAGCATTAAGCTAGAAGCCTAGGTACACTGACCTCCTCCTTTATCACTCTTATTAACGATGAGGAAAAGGCAAAAACTCACATAGCAATAACTGAATAAATGATGACCATAAATTAAAACTGATACTGAAGCCAAAAGTCAAGATAATATGATGAAAGAAATGTATGTATTAGGGGAATGAAGATAGAAGGAATGACATGACAGTTTCTAAGATACAGATGATTATGATGCTCTGAATAAAAACTAGCCCAGAAAGCTGACAGTGCTAAGAGGTTGAACAGTCAAGACAGGAAAGGGGAACTCATGAAGTATCCTTTCTTGGGTGACCATATAATTACCATTCATGTAGGGGTTCTTTAGAGATTGAAATATTAATAATAATTATACAAGGACATGGCATGATCCAGTGCTATCCTGGGCTAGAAGAAATATGGTTATCCTACATATATAGCATACTAACTAATGCTAAATTTATTATCATTTGGAATCACTAAATTTTTTAAATGAGTAACATGAATCAATATTTTTAAAAGATTACTCCTGCTACCAATAGAGAATGAATCTGAGGAGATCAGAGAACTTCAGAGACTAGCTTGGAGACTAGCAGTTCAGGTAAGAAAAGATAAGAACTAGGCTTAGATGGAGATGAGCTGAGGTGGAAAGAAATGTCTATACTCAAAAATATTATGGAGACACAGATTCAAAAACACTTAATGATCAATTAGATGTGAAAGAAAAAAAGGGGGTAATTCAACAAAATATATCACAGAATTCTCCCTTGAGCACTTGCATTTCTGAGGTTACTATTTCCCGAGATAAAAGAAAATACTCAAACACAAGTTTCATAGAGAAAATTAATTACAGTTCAGCTTGATATACATTATAACACACTCCTAAAATATATTTAAGTGGATGCATCAATAGGCAGTTAGACATTCAAGTCTGGACTACAGAGGAAAGGTTACAGATATGATATGAAAGACATTAGCCTATAGCTGATATGTAAAGCTAGACTAATGTTCCTATGAAGAGCTACAGAACTGATGAAATTTCCCAGAGTAGGTGAAAAGAAAAAAGAAATATGAACTAAAACTGAATTATGGAATACTCTAAGACATATTGATTCAGAAAAGGGAGGAGGAACCAGCAATGGAGACTGAGCAGACAGAGTTCTTAAGAAGGAAAGCCTTGTGGTATCATAAACCAAGAGTAGAGGGGGTTGAGATTTGGGTATGACTAAGTCTCATGCTGGTGGGAAGTTGTATATGACAGTGATAAACATATTCACTGGATTTGGCAATCCAGTCGCCATGGGTGAGCATGAGAAGTAGACAAAGCTAGCTGACACTTCTCTCACAACGTCCTACCACAAAGGAGAGACAATAAATGAAAAAAAAAGAAATTAGAAAGGGAAGAGATCAAGGGATTTTGTTGTAAACTGAACAATTCTCAACTATTTATGCCAACTGTAATAATTTCGTGGAGAAAGAAATGCCAGCTATGGAGGGAATAACTAAACCTTATGAAGGCTGAGGGGCAGCCATGTGAAAGGAAGGACTTCTCCAGAAGGACACTCCTCCGCTGCAGCAGGAGGGAGGGGCAACACTGGCTTTTAAGTGGGATTTTGAATTTGGTGTTGGGAAAATAAGTAATCTCCCTCTAGTGACTTTCATTTCACTGAGGTCATTAGTTGAAAATGAGGCGATAAGAAGCATGTACAGAAGCACGAGAGACAAAAATTATCAATTAAGCATTAAGGAGATTATAAAATGTAGTGTGCTAGAAAAATGTGAAATTTCTGGGGTGATGCTGAGTGCCCAATTGGCAATGTTAATCATGATTTTTTAGTGATACCATCAGTCTAGCTGTGTGATTTTTCTCCATAATGTTTTCCAACTCAATTAAATTCTGATTAAATGTTCATGTTTATGATTACATTTGCTTTGGTTCTTGAAGAACATATAATATTCATAACTGTTGTTTAAAAGTTAATTGGGACCAATCAATATTCATATTCTCCTTTACTACTTTACCACAAACTATGGTTTTCTTTTATACCAAATCTCTAGACCCTACCTCATAACTTTCAACTACAGTATTTTTCGGAATCCTCTCTTTGACTTGCAACAATTAAATAATCTTGACTGTCTGAAGTAAAATATCTTACTTGGGAACTCTCAGAAATAATGACTGTTTGCACCTGCAAGGAAGACAGAAAAGTGGGAATAAAAATTTAAAGAGTTTAAATCAGAAAGGCACTAAATATTATACTAATGAGTTAGTATTTGATGTTTAAGACTCGATGTTTAAAACTATTCTGATCACTAGGTATGCATATATCATAAGCATACATCATTTCAAGTGAAAAAAAATAGCCCCAGGTTAAGATACATGCTACAATTTGTATCAACTTGCAAAAAGTCCTGTTACTCATTAACATAGAATATACATTGTCATCCATTTAGATCAGTCTTACAAATCTGAATTTCTTTTAGGTAAAGCAATATAAAATGAAGATTTTGTTTTTACCAGGAATAACTGGAATCCAGATGTGAAGGTATACACACTGTTAACAGAAGACTTCTCTTCATTTCTTTCTTTATGAGTAATTACAAAGTAGGGGGAAAGTCCAATCTTAAAGGCCTCACAATTTTTAGGATTTTGTATCTTTAAATCCTAGAAAATGAGAATTACAAAAAACAGTTAACTCATAATGTATCTCACATTTACTTGTATATTTTATTTTGTGCACTGTGGAAGAAAATAAGCAATGTTTACCTTTACTGGAATAAAAATCCCTTGCCATCGGTAAATAGTAAATGATGATTTTCTTAACATTATACCATATACTGAATCTTCCAAAGTAAAGAAACACCAGCCAGAAACTGGCTTGTCCAAAAAACTTTGAAATATTGAAAAGACAACATCCATTCTCCCTAAAAACATAAATCATTATTTACCAGTGCATATTTCCTTCTCAAACTTATCTGCTCTAATTTGTTATTTAAACATTGAGACTAATGACTTCAATACAAATGAATTCCCCATGGGGTGTGTGTGTGTGTGTGTGTGTGTGTGTGTGTGTGTGAGAGAGAGAGAGAGAGAGAGAGAGAGAGAGAGAGAGAGAGAGAGAGAGAGAGAGAGAGAGAGAGAGAGAGAGAGAGAGAGATACAGAGAGAGAGAGAGAGAGAGAGAGAAAGAAAGAGGCTAGAAAACTTAAAAATAGTAACTTAAAATAACAATTATGGATAACAAAAGGAGTACTAATACTTCACTCTATAGCCATATGAACTTTCCCAAGGTCTATTTAAATATAAATACTTGCTAACTGTAATTTTAAAGGGAAATATGCTAAAACATGTTTTATTTCTTTTTTCCAGCACTGGGGTTTGGACTCAGGACCCTGGGCATGCTAGGCAAGCACTCTGACATTGAGCAATAGCCCCAGTCCATCTCCCACCCTTTAACACACTCTTCTAGTATCTGCAATCTACTGTTTTCTCCTGTATTTCTCACCAGGTCTCCAAATCCCCTTCGTGAGATCACTCTGCTATCCCTAGCCATTCAATCTGATGCTTTTCAATTTTCAGGCTGGGTCTTCTTCCCTTCTCTGTCTAGAGCTCCTCTTCTCAGATTGTTAAATCAATGTCCATGACTTTAAAAACAGTAACACATGTCAGATCCCTAAGTCTATCTTGCAGCAGAGACCTTCCTTTGAGTATAAATGCCTTCTCAAAAGGAACTCAAACTTAACATGTGCTAAAACACATTTATTTTAATTCCCTCGCCAAAACAACACCTAGCCTTCTTTCACATATCTCTTAGTCAGTAGCAAGACACTCTATCCTACCACACAAGCTGAGGAAATAGGAGTCATCTGGGACTCAGCCTCACCCTTACACCCAGTTCATCACCTGCTCTAAACTTCTATCATCTGTTGCCCTTTTGCTCATCTCCATGCATCCTCTCTTCTCTGCTATACCAGCCAATTCTTTTTTAAAAAAAGAGAGAGAGTGAGAGAGGAGAGAGAGAGAGAGAGAGAATATTTAATATTTATTTTTTAGTTCTCGGCAGACACAATATCTTTGTTGGTATGTGGTGCTGAGGATCGAACCTGGGCCGCATGCACGCCAGGCGAGCGAGCTACCGTTTGAGCCATATCCCCAGCCCCCAACCAATTCTTTACACGGTCCTATGAATAACACTAAAAAATGCAAACATGATCATACCATACCATCTTCCCCATGCCTAAACTACTCAAAGGTTTTCCATTAACTCTGGGATAAAAGATTGACATCAATAAAATATTTCTCAAGTTCTTCAATGATCTCTGCATCTCCCCTATTTCTGTACTCCCTATTCACTGAGGTTCTTCAATTATGACATGTCCTTTCATGCCTGAGTTTCCTGCCTCTAAAGCTTCCCCCTCTTGTCTCCCAGGTTCCTCCAACCCAGTTCTTTGCATAATTGATTCCTCCACATTGATTTTTACTTATTTATTTTGGTACACCTTAAATTCTAAGCTCCATGAGCTCAATACCATACCTAGGCACTCAATAAATATTCTTGGATATAGTAATAAAATTAAATATCTGTTTCCCATTTTTAATAAATCCATAAGTTATAATTCATGGAAATAATGTAAATCTTATACATGCAACATTTCTGAGTTACAGCATTTTGTTCTCATAAAAAACTAAACATACTCATGCCAAAGGCTGTTTCAGATATCGTCTCCCACTGCACACTCACAGCTAAATCAATGCCATTAGTAGGCGACACATTTAAGTATACTGTTCTGTTGGTTTCTTCAATATCTATAGAAGTGGCTCTGAAATTGTGGAAAACAGAAAAAGAATATAATTTTTACATATTTAAAATATATGTCACATTACCAGCATATGCTTAATATGCTTCTACATTTATATAACCCAAATGACATGCACAAATTTGATACATGAATATTTTCAAGACAAATGGGTGCTTGAAAATATTCATTTATGGAGTTTTTTTAAAATACAAATGCAACACTCATAATCAGAAAATACTGAAGATCAGTAATTTAACATTACACATTTTAAAACTGTCTTTTTTGAATTTTTCACACATAAATCAAAAACATCTGACAGTAAAAAACAGGAAATTCCTAGTATAGAAATAAAACTAAATCTCTTAAAATACTGTATATAAATATCTGTCAGTTTCCAAAGGAAATTTTATAACTATAATCATTTTAATATGTTTAAAGAGTCATGTATTTGGATTCAGTGACCAAGTATATTTTATATTTTTTCTTGCTTTTTATTTCTAAAATCACAAAATAATGCAGGCCTTTTCCTAGAAGTGTGAACTATGAGAACATAAGAATTCTGATGACACCATTTAGCAGGCCATGGTTAAGTCTTTGATGTTCTCTGTAATAAGAGAGCTTGTGGACTATGGATCTGTCTTCTGGAATTCATTTTAAAAGTCCACTTTACATAATCACACCTCAATTTTCTTTTGCATTTTCTTATGTCAAAAATTATTTCTTTCTTATTTTCAGAAGTTATATTTTCTTATAAATAAATTATACCTATTTTCAATAGCAGAAATACCGAACAGCCCCAAATGGGTCTGATTTTGTAATACTGTTATCAAGGTTTGAACCTGTGCCCCTAGTCTCGCACCTCCCATAGGATTAAACAAGGTGCAAACAAAATGCTCATCCATTTCTGGTTCTGTGTCTAATACAGCAAAAATGTGCAGAGCCTGAAAACAAAATAAAAAAAGTAAAGTTACTAGAATAGAATATATTTGCAAAACACATACAGAGAAATTTAATAAACATTTTAGAAACCAAAATAATGTCTTTCAAAAAACAGCACCTCTTTTTTATTTAATAATGGTCCCCATAATGTGATAGCTACTTTTGGGATTTTCATGTTATTACTTTTGGGAGTTTCAACATTGTGGTACACTACATGGAAGTGTCTAAAAAAATAAATGACATTTTTAAATAACACAGAATAAAATATTAAAATATTAAATTCATGTCCTTTTTGGGATACTTTTTTATCCTGCTCTGGCTATATAACTTCATTAATGTCTTTCTAGTCTAGGATTCACCATTAAAGCCATGGTAGAGGGGCTGGGGTTCTGGCTCAGGGGTAGCACTTCCCTAGCATGTTTGAGGCACTGGATTGAATTCTCAGCACCACATATAAATAAATAAGGGTCCATTGACAATTAAAATATATATATTACAAAAAAGCCTTAGTAGGAACAAATTAGAAACACCCCAAATGTTCATCAACAGGAAAATGGATAAACAAATGGTGATCTGTTCCATAAAACTCTATTCAACAATAAAAAAGGATCAGCTACGCATGTCTGCAACCACACAAAAGAAGCATGAAAGAAGCTAAACACAAAAGAATAGATACTATAAGGCCCTATTTATACAAAGCTCAAGAATCAGCAAAAACGAGTCAATTAAAACATTACAAAGTAGTTTCCTCTTGAAAAGGCAAGACGCAAAAGAGAACCATCTGGGTAACAGTAGTGTTAATATCTTTAATCTGAGTGGAGGTATTATGTTTTGGATATGAAATGTTGTCCAAAGTCTCATGTGCTCAGAGGTAGACTTTTTGGAAAGTGATAAATCATGAGGTCTCTGATCTCATCAGTAGATTAATCCACTGATGGCTGAATGGATTACTTGTATTAAGTGGGTCACAAGGGATAGAGGTTGTCCTGGAAAGGTCTGGGTTCTCTCTGGCACTTTCCTCTTGCTTTCTGTTTTCCCCAGGTGCAATAAGCTGAGCAGCTTTCCTCAACTCCACCCTTCCACCAAGATGATTCTACCTTGGAGCCCAATGACATAGCCTGAATCCTCTGAAACACTAAGTGAAAATAAATCTTTCCCCATTAAGTTGTTCTTATCAGTATTTTGTTCATAGTGATGAAAAGCTGACTAATACAGATCATTATATGTGTGTATACTATGTTTAAAATCATTAATCCATATGTTTGGAATTGGTGCATTTTACTATTTATATGTCAAAATAAAAACGTGGAGCAAAAACAGTTGTGTGAGCCAAAAATATTTAATCCAACTTTCTCTAATGTTTAATTTACCAAATGAACAAAAGTTTTTACTTAAATACACGCCGAGAAAAAGACACAAAATATTACAGTAAAAAAATTTTAAACATTTTAAATTACAAAAAAAAATTATTAAGAGAAAAAATGTGAATAAAGCAATGACAAATTCTAATATACTTCACATTTGAACTTTTGTATTTTTCACAATTTAAGTGTGTCTTTGAAGAAATCAAAGATTTTAAATTTGGAAGAACGTTTAAAAAATGAACAAAAAAATATGTTGAACTTTACAAAAACTTAAAATTGAGAAAGTTATTTGATTGTTAGATAAATTAGTTTAGAGGAAAGGGCTGCAAATATATTTCTTTAAAGCAGTATTTTAGCTAGCTTGAAAAATGTCTAAAGATAATGCGATGAACTAATTTAAACTTCAACTATATTTTTAAAAATAAAGTTTAGTAGGAACAGAAAATCAATATACAGGAATGGAAAATATATAGAAAAATAAGTTGGGAAACTAAACTTATGTAAGGATAGATCACATTTATAATTAATCTCAAATCCAGGATTTTTCTCTTTCAAACACTATTCCTATTCTCAAACAGTTTGAAGCAGAAGTTACATGCTGTTTAATTAAAATATAGCAAAAATAAATGACTGACTGGGGCTGGGAGCTTTTTTTGGCTTATACTTTACATATAAAGTGAAGTATACCATTTAAATAAGTTTGGAATTTAAAATAAAAAAAACAATATGTGTATTTTTATTATTTACATATTTCTCTATTAATAGTAAATTTCTTCAGTTGCCCTCTATACATATTATATAGTACATTAGCACTTGTCACATAATAATCTAATCGTGTCTTTATTTCTCACCTAAGTTGGAAATATCTTTTTCTTTTTTTGAGGATGCAGGAAAAATATTTTGTAAATATTAGAGTTATAAGTTTCATCCTTATTAAAGTTGCATACTGTACCTTGAGTCGAACACCTTCTTCTAATACAATATAGCCTTTGGAAGGAGTCAGGTCCTTGGATTCTGTTGAAGAATTCACTTCTGTGACAATGAACTGAACTGTCACAGTTCCAAACAGTCCTCATGCAGGTTCCCGAACAATGTACAAGACCGCAATGCTTTCCTGAACATAGAGAGCTGCTGGCTCTCTCAGGAAAAAGTGCTCACTGTTTTTAAATGACAGAACTCCAGGGCCATCATCATTAGCAAGGATGGTAATTACAGCTGTCAAAACAAAAATATTCAAAGATAAATGAAAATAAGAGGGGCTGTTATAAATGCTTAAATGAGTGTGGATATTTCATTGGAAAAAAGGTCAACTCTTGACCGCAAGTGATCATTTTAAGAGTACCTTTTCCTTTTTTTTAAAGAGGGTTAATTTTTAAAGCATTACATAAAATTTCATATTCCTTTATTATATGAAAATACTCTGCAATCTTAGAATGGAAGGTAGGTTTGTCAACCTGATGTGATGCTACCTCTCAGAAGTCAACAGCAGAGACCAAATTTAATGACGAAACAGTGAAAACATTCCCAGTAAAAACAGAAGCTAACCAATCCCTAAAAAACAAATGCCAAATGTCATCTTTGATATAAGGAGAGCAACTAAGAACAGAATAGGGAGGAAGAGCATGAGAAGAAGATCACCACTAAACAAGGATGAGAGGGGGGAGGGAAAGAGAGAGAGAAGGGAAATTGCATGGTAAAGGAAGGAGACCCTCATTGTTATACAAAATTACATAAAAGAGAAAGTGAGGGAAAAGGGGAAAAACAAGAGAGAGAAATGAATTACAGTAGATGGGGTAGAGAGAAAAAATGGGAGGGGAGGGGAGTGGAGGGGAGGGGGGATAGTAGAGGATAGGAAAGGCAGCAGAATACCACATACACTAGTATGGCAGTAGGTAAAAAAGTGGATGTGTAACCCATGTGAATCTGCAATATGTATATGGGGTAAAATTGGGAGTTCATAATCCGCTTGAATCAAATGTATGAAATATGATATGTCAAGAGCTTTGTAATGTTTTGAATAACTAATAATAATAATAATAATAATAAAAGAAAGAAACAAGATAATGATGACTGCCAGCACTGGTACTGCTCAACATGTCCTGGAGCTATCCATCAGGCAAAGGTAATAGAAAAGAAGGTCCAGAACTTTCATCCTTAAATGAAATGCTTGTCTACTACCAAGATACAAGAAAAAAAAATATCATATGATAAGAGTTTGAAATATAAATTTAGAAGAGATTCAAGATAGTGGAATAGAGGAAGGTTGCATTTCCAGTTGCTCCATGACTCCACACTCAAGTAGCAGGAGAACTGCTTCTCAGCAAGGTGGGTAAAAGAGGGAACTCACTGAAATTCAATTTTAGATAATAATGGTCTCTTAGAATCATAGAAATGAACATGCGGGCTGGGGATGTGGCTCAAGCGGTAGCACGCTCGCCTGGCATGCGTGCGGCCCGGGTTCAATCCTCAGCACCACATACCAACAAAGATGTTGTGTCCACCGAATACTAAAAAATAAATATTAAAAAAAATAGAAATGAACATGCATTGAACAAAGAACAAGAAAGAGTACATTGGAGCCAACTTGGTTGCAGCAGCAGCAGCAACAGCACTGATTGGCCACAGAGGGGAGGGGTAATATGTATAGAGAGAGACACAACCTATTGGCATGGGAAAACCTATGGATGATAAAAAGTCATAATTTAGCTATCCAGAGGCTGCACAACAGGTTCTTGTTTGAAATGTGCTTGTCGTGAAATCTGTTTCTCTCAACTGACAAGGGAAGACCTGACATGGAAGTCATCTTGAGGAGGCCACCTTGCAGTTTCCTACTGCAGAAGCCTGTAAGATCAAACAAGAACTGCCATAATGTCCCATCATGTGGCCCAACGTGTACCTAGTAGAACACAAATCCAAGAGTTACGGAGAATATTGTACCCATGGTGATTCAAGTAAGAAATACAGAGGGGAGTGCAACTCACTTACCCTTTGAGTCTGGTGGCTCACATAACCAGCTGAAGAGGTCATGAAACTGAACAAGTGGGTGTGAATACACTTAGGGACTAAGTGTGGGAAGGCCATGTTTGTGGGCAGCAGAGTGTGTAAGATTTATATAGACGTGAAACACGTGGAGAGGACTGGCTTTCCTGTCCTACAAGTAGAATTCTAGGGAGATTCCTGAGATCCTGGCAGCGATTGCCATCAGCCTGGCACTAAAAATGTGTGTTCTCCAGGGAAGATAATACTCAACAAAGTCCTTAAGCTCTGATTAGACCTAAGCCCTAGCCACCAGAACATCACTACTAGGACTGTGCAGAAGCTCCACACTCGGAGTGCATCAATGTTATCTGTATGCACAAAACTGCAGTTGACAGTACTTCCCATTCCTTCCTATCTTATAATGGTAAGCAGGGAAGCTGAAAGCTATTTCAAACAACTTCAGTGTTAGGCCAATGCAGTGGGCAGTTTAGTGAACAACACAAAAAGAGGAAGTAGTTAACCCCCAAACAAGGTTGTGTCTCTTACTCTCAATACATAGCCCAAGAAGAAACAGAATGACAGTTGAGGATAGGCACCGACATCCACCTTTATCAACACTCTGAAACACCTAAGTGGAGATAATTCTTTAAGTGTGCATGTGTGTATGTATTCTTGCTGGAGTGATTCGTTGGTAGACATACATACATACATACATACATACATACATACATTTTTTTTTTATCTCAGTTTTAGCATTTTTTAAACATGTTTATTTTTCCTTGAATTGACCCTTAAGGGTCCGTGTTTTTGTCTTGTTAATTTT